>NC_036841.1:1093945-1162753 GCF_002910315.2 Salvelinus sp. IW2-2015
CACACACACACACACACACACACTATGCTAATAGTCAAAACACTCAACGGATGCCAGTCTTCCATGACTGAGTGAAGACAGTACAGTATCAAGGCCTTTTCTGTCATTGCATTCTTTGATGGAGAGAACCTGAGTGTATTGAATCACATGGTTTATGGTTCTCTCCCTGAGAAGCCACATATGGTCAGGTCAAGATAAGATGGTAAAATCATCTGAAATACGTCACCTCTCGGAGTCGGAGTTCAGCGGAGCGTGATTAAGACGTAATCTTGATGATTGCTGCAGGTTCGTCTTGCCACCTTTGTCTTAAAAAGGAAGCCGATGACTGTACAGGAAAGAAAATGTAACTAGTTTATGGCTTCTGAGGCGAGCCACTGGCCACCAGTGTCAGATGGGTCACTGGACACCAGCCATCTCCCCAGAGGCAGCCATGTGTGCACTACAGCAACTACACACACTCAATAATAAACAGGTAGTCCGTTATCTCTATTAGATTAATTTGATGTGGATTTCATTAACGTGCTTTACGACATGAAGGAGCTGAGGATGTGTCATTATTATAAATCAGCTGATTGGCACACTCATTAATCAAATGGAAACACAAATTAGGAGGTAAACAATGTAAAGAGCAATTACTGCTGCCTTGTCCTGCAGCTGTATCAGACAGATTTGGCTATGCTCTAATTGTTTTACATTCAAAATGAGACATAATGGGAAAAATAAGACTTTGTCCGTCTTGATAAGAGGTATTTTATAGAATTGATGAACTTTTTTGAGAAAAAAAATAAGAGTAATTTAACTCTTTGGCCTCAGACAATAGGCCCATTTGGCCTCTAATACATGTTCTCCTTTTTTATACAGAGCCAATTTTCCTCTGTTCACATCAGTGGTTCTACTGATGGACACAGCCTATTGATAATCTGCTGGGCGAGATAGTGGGAGTTCTACTCTCTAACTTCAGATACTTAGCTGTGCTCTGCTCTGCCTTTCATGCCGTTGGAGAATGAATAGCCTTTGATAGCTGTTGAATTCTGCTCTTGGTGATGACTTTGCTCATCCACCCAGAGTGAAATCCCATTCCACTGCGCCTCTGTCTGAGTGTTCCATCGTATAGAGACATGCTGTGCCACATAGAGCATGAGGATGCCACAGGCGATATGCTATACTGTATTATGTGTTTTATACATGTGTTATAACAAGATTCTATAACAAGATTCACTATTGTTTTCACTATATATTTTACCTCTTGGTGATGTCATTCGGAGACATAATGTTAACTTTCACTGCTATGTTGAGGACACACAGCTGTACATTTCGATGAAACATGGTGAAGCCCCAAAATTACCCTCCCCGGAAGCCTGTGTTTCAGACATAAGGAAGTGGATGGCTGCAAATGTTCTACTTTTAAACTCGGACAAAACAGAGATGCTTGTTCTAGGTCCCAAGAAACAAAGAGATCTTCTGTTGAATCTGACAATTAATCTTGATGGTTGTACAGTCGTCTCAAATAAAACTGTGAAGGACCTCGGCGTTACTCTGGACCCTGATCTCTCTTTTGACGAACATATCAAGAATGTTTCAAGGACAGCTTTTTTCCATCTACGTAACATTGCAAAAATCTGAAACTTTCTGTCCAAAAATGTGGCAGAAAAATGTATCCATGCTTTTGTCACTTCTAGGTTAGACTACTGCAATGCTGTACTTTCCGGCTACCCAGATAAAGCACTAAATGAACTTCAGTTAGTGCTAAACACGGCTGCTAGAATCTTGACTAGAAACAAAAAACTTTATCATATTACTCCAGTGCTAGCCTCTCTACACTGGCTTCCTGTTAAGGCAAGGGCTGATTTCAAGGTTTTACTGCTAACCTACAAAGCATTACATGGGCTTGCTCCTACCTATCTTTCCGATTTGGTCCTGCCGTACATACCTATACGTACGCTACGGTCACAAGTCGCAGGCCTCCTTACTGTTCCTAGAATTTTTAAGCAAACAGCTAGAGGCAGGGCTTTCTCCTATCGAGCACCATTTTTATGGAATGGTCTGCCTACCCATGTGAGAGACGCATACTCGGTCTCGACCTTTAAGTCCTTACTGAAGACTCATCTCTTCAGTAGGTCGTATGATTGAGTGTAGTCTGGCCCAGGAGTGTGAAGGTGAACGGAAAGGCACTGGAGCAACAAACCGCCCTTGCTGTCTCTACCTGGCTGGTTCCCCTCTCTCCACTGGGATTCTCTGCCTCTAACCCTATTACAGGGGCTGAGTCACTGGCTTACTGCTGCTCTTCCATGCCGTCCCTAGGAGGGGTGCGTCACTTGAGTGGGTTGAGTCGCTGACGTGATCTTCCTGTCCGAGTTGGCGCCCCCCCTTGGGTTGTGCCGTGGTGGAGATCTTTGTGGGCTATACTCGGCCTTGTCTCAGGATGGTAAGTTGGTGGTTGAAGATATCCCTCTAGTGGTGTGGGGGCTGTGCTTTGGCAAAGTGGGTGGGGTTATATCCTGCCTGTTTGGCCCTGTCCGGGGGTATCGTCGGATGGGGCCACAGTGTCTCCCGACCCCTCCTGTCTCAGCCTCCAGTATTTATCCTGCAGTAGTTTATGTGTCGGGGGGCTAGGGTCAGTCTGTTATATCTGGGGTATTTCTCCTGTCTTATTCAGTGTCCTGTGTGAATTTAAGTATGCTCTCTCTAATTCTCTCTTTCTTTCTCTCTCTCTCGGAGGACCTAAGCCCTAGGACCATGCCTCAGGACTACCTGGCCTGATGACTCCTTGCTGTCCCCAGTCCACCTGGCCGTGTTGCTGCTCCAGTTTCATCTGTTCTGCCTGCGGCTATGAAACCGTGACCTGTTCACCGGACGTGCTACCTGTCCCAGACCTGCTGTTTTCAACTCTCTAGAGACAGCAGGAGAGGTAGAGATACTCTGAATGATCGTCTATGAAAAGCCACCTGACATTTACTCCTGAGGTGCTGACCTGTTGCACCCTCGACAACCACTGGGATTGTTATTATTTGACCCTGCTGGTCATCTATGAACATTTGAACATCTTGGCCATGTTCTGTCCACCCGGCACAGCCAGAAGAGGACTGGCCACCCCTCAGAGCCTGGTTCCTTTCTAGGTTCCTTCCTAGGTTCCTGCCTTTCTAGGGAGTTTTTCCAAGCCACCGTGCTTCTACACCTGCATTGCTTGCTGTTTGGGGTTTTAGGCTGGGTTTCTGTACAGCACTTTGTGACATCAGCTGATGTAAGAAGGGCTTTATAAATAAATTTGATTGATTCTGCACGAAACTCAACAATAATATGGTGTACCGTGTCAATGAGCTATGCAACATTTTAGCATTCAAGAGCATTGAATGTACGACTTGATGTACTACATACTACATTACACTTCACAGTCTAGTAGTCCATATTGACTCTTTAAATACATAAATAAACTTCCTATGATAGTCAGTTTGACATATAGCCATTGGCAGCTACTTGCATACAAACACAAGATTCTGTCTCTCTAAGATGCTTTTCCACACCCACACAAAGAAAATTCAATTTAAGTTTAAACGCTAATGAATAATGTGCCACTAACCTTTTGTTTTCTGATGGAGTCCTATAGTGTTTGAATTCATGTCTATTTAATTCATTCATGTCACCCTTAATTACCAAACTAATTAATTTAACAAGGCAAAAGCGTCACACGGATAAATGATTGGAGAGGAAGTAGGCAGTGTTCTTCTTTAGCCACTCCCTCCCTGCATCAACAAAGCCTATTTCTTATGGCTTCTATTAGTGTCATCAATAAGCCTGATTTATCCTCTAGTTTACTGTTATTTCACTCACTGGTCGATCAACAAAACAGATGATACTTTACACACTGTTAATAGTCTAGACAGCCCTTTATGAGGTTGACTGGACAAATAGTGTTAAAGGTTGAGACAGTTTTACACAGTCATTTGTAGTGTTGCTGAGCAGCTGCTCTCCTCATGGTAGATGAAGCACGAAGACTATGGGTCATGTTTTCTCTTGTGTTTTTCTCCAGGACCCCAGAGGAGCTAGAGGGCACTAGTGGGAGAGATGTGAGTTCAGGCAGCAGATGACATGTCCACTATACTGAGGTTAGGTAGCTGTCTGTCTGTATAACATTAACATAATGCTCATTCAGTCAACAAAGTCATTAGAAGTAAACCTCTCTGGCTGTTAGACTGGCAGAGAAAAACAACATTCACAATTAAATAAACCTGCCACAGAAAAGTTATAAAAGTATTTCCTCCGTTTTTTTTACTGACACTAATAAGTACTGTGTCTTGTGGTCGCCTAATTGGACAAGTTCCAAAGGAAAACAAATTAAACATACGTCAGCTGACAAAGTAAGAATATAACTAATTGCACACAAAGACAGAAATGACATAAATACTGAAAGTAGTTGAAGTGAGAAGCAGGTAGGAAACATTACATTTCTTACTGTACTTGCAACAATGCTATCTTCAAGCTATTCAAGGCCATAGAGATAAACGTTAACTGCTATCTAACCACTACATTCAAATTAAAAGTTTAGAAAATGAATTACATCTGAAGAAAACATCTCAAGAGTGCTAAAACAGAACATTATATTGTTTTCTTTGACATTCTTTAATTTAATCTATTTTCATAGAATAGTAAGGTATTATTATAATTGTGCTGTTTTTGCATTCTCAGCCATATGCAAACTGAACATCGAATCCAGCACATTTCCCCCTGGTAAACATCAGTGTCTGATTAAGTACTAGCCAACGAGTATTAAACCAAACATCAAGCAATAGCATCTCTGACTTATGAGCCTGTAGTGCTGTTCACTGCATCTTCAGGCTTAGAGTTAATCACCTCCCAAACACAAGACTCCTCTGTCTGCCAATCACACACAGGATTAGCAGGGCTTGGCTATGTGTTTTAATTAACCAACGTCTATCCTCTTCATAAAAGGCTGAGATAACGGCCTGTCTTTCGGACTGATCATACGATTCAGGTGTTTACAATTGAGATTCAGTATTTAGATTTATTTTGTTGGGGCTAACCTCATCTATTTTGTTTGTTCATATATGGGGCTTTGGTTTTTAGTTTTCTACTTTTTAATGAGGTCTGTTTTGAGCATTTGTTTCCCATTAAAAGTTTTAACTCGATATACTCCAATGTGTGCCTTTGCTTTATGACCAAGCCCTGACATCCTCCACAGCACTTCTGGTCAGAATGATATTCTTATTCTAGTGAAGCAGCCGCTGTCCCTCAACAATCAATTACCACTGTTGGTAGTGTAGATCTCTTGTACAAAGCAAGTCCCTGAAATAATTATATGTTTTCTTGTTGACTGTTGTGTGTATTTCCACTGAATATGTTGTAACAAAAGTATCTCTGTGGAAAAAGTAGAGGACATATCCTCTTTTGAACACTGAGAATTAGAGCTTTGTACAGAAGGATGTTAGGTAACTGGAGTAAATGTTTGTTTGTCCTTCCCAGTCATTGTCCACACAAGGTGTGTGTGTGTGTGTGTGTGTGTGTGTGTGTGTGTGTGTGTGTGTGTGTGTGTGTGTGTGTGTGTGTGTGTGTGTGTGTGTGTGTGTGTGTGTGTGTGTGTGTGTGTGTGTGTGTGTGTGTGTGTGTGTGTGGTTACACAGTACCTGGAATTACGTTAGCAGGCAGAACCCGTCATCACTAGCTGTCGCTGTCTATGCTCACACACATGTATCTATTTATACTTATATCATTTAATTAGGCCGCAGCCAAGCGAAGTGATACATGCCATCAATCTTAATCAATAAATTAGTCAACTAAACAAGCCATGCACTGACACTCATTCACTCTCCATTCCCCCACTGTGCTAATTACACTTAAACATGGCATTGCAGATTAAAATGGAACGTTTAAATAGAACATCTTAATGAAACATCATACCGTAAAGTTAATCAATTCATGTACTTGTGTACTGTTTCATGTTATACGTGTGTAAGCATACAGTGTGCATAATGTTCATTAAAATGTCAGCATTTGCATTATTCATATTTTCACATTGTTGTCCCAAGCTCCTCCCATGTTTAGATCAGATTGTTTCAGTCATTTTCACACTAGGGTAGTTTGCAGAGGCGAACTCTTCACAACTGTATATATAACTTAGTAGAGTAGAAATTATGAAACACACTATACATACAACAGTATGTGGACACCCCTTCAAATTAGTAGATGTGGCTATTTCAGCCACACACAGGAGTATAAAATTGAGCAAAGCCATGCAATTTCCATAGACAAACATTGCCAGTAGAATAGCCTTACTGAAGAGCTCAGTGACTTTCAACGTGGCACCGTCATAGGATGCCATCTTTCCAACAAGTCAGTTCGTCAAATTTTTGCCCTGCCAGAGCTTCCTGTAGTGAAGTGGAAACCTCTAGGAGCAACAACAGCTCAGCCGTGAAGTGGTAGACCACAGAAACTCGCAGAATGGGACCTCCGAGTGCTTAAGCGCGTAAAAATCGTCTGTCCTTGGTTTCAACACTGCCTCTGGAAGCAATGTCAGCACAATAACTGTTCGTCAGGACTTCCATGAAATGGGTTTCCATGGCCAAGCAACCACATACAAGTCTAAGATCACAATGCGCAAGCGTCGGCTGGAGGGGTGTAAAGCTCACCGCCATTGGACTTTGGAGCGGTGGAAACGCATTCTCTGGAGCGATAAATCACGCTTAACCATCTGGCAGTTCGATGGATGAGTCTGGATTTGGCAGATGCCAGGAGAACGCTACATGCCTCAGTGCATAGTGCCAACTGTAAAGTTTAGTGGAGGAGGAATAATGGTCTAGGACGGTTTTTCATAGTTCTGGCTAGACCCCTTAGTTCCAGTAAAGGGAAATCTTAATGCTACAGCATACAGTGACATTCTAGACAATTCTGTGCTTCCAACTTTGTGGCAAGAGTTTGGGGTAAGCCCTTTCCTGTTTTAGCATGACAATGCCCCTGTGCACAAAGTGAGGTCCATACAGAAATGGTTTGTCGAGATCGGTGTGGAAGAACTTGACCGGCCTGCACAGAGCTCTGACCTCAACCCGATCGAACACCTTTGAGATGAATTGGAACGCCGACTGCGAGCCAGGCCTAAACGCCCAACATCAGTGCCCGACCTCACTAATTCTCTTGTGGCTGAATGGAAGCAAGTCCTTAAAGCAATGTTCCAACATCTAGTGGAAAGCCTTCCAAGAAGAGTGGAGGCTGTTACAGCAGCAAAAGGAGGACCAACAAGGGGGGTATTACTTTTTCATGATCCTGTGGATAGTGGAGAGAAATTTCTGGTTTCTAAGGTTAAAACATTTCCATTAAAGCTTGAATAATGCTGCTGACCTTTAGCTGGGATCACTTCAAATAATGGAAAAAGAATGGTCCATGCTAATAAATGAGGTCCTGTTCTTGAAAATGCGTATCAATTTGTCAAATCAATGTTAACATCCAAAGGCTGTTACTGATATCTTAACGTGTGTGGAGTTAAGCTACTGTATGCAAAAAAAGACCCCTTCAATCAGGATCACTAAATACAGTACATCACTCACCACATCACATCTAATGGAGATGAAATACACTGCCCAGTTTCAATTGAGAGGCCAAAGTGGGTAGTCAAATATTTAAGAAATATCAAAAGCTCTGGATCTAGAGGCTGAGTTGAATACAGTGTTTTGAAGCAAAGTACAAATACAAAATCTATATCCACACCAGGGGTAACAGTGCGGGACCAAGGGAATGATTGCTGTCACAGAGCAGATTGGATGGTAACCACCTTTATGGCTTGAACCGTATTAGAAGTTCTTGACAATAGGAATATCAGGTCAAAGACAATACAGCCCATTTCACATTGATATCTTTTTATTAAGACAAGTACTCTTCAGATTTTCTTTTGTAAAAATGTTTTATGAACCAATACAAAATATGTATGGGAACATGAGGAAACCTTTCTTTACTACACAGAAATGTTGCCCAGGTACAGAGGGACTAAAGATTTCACCTCAAAACAACTAACTGGAGCAATGAACAACCAAACGTTCTAGGCATCAAACATGTTCTCCTACCAAACAGCCAAGAAATGTTGGGGGTTAATCAGAAAACTTAACCACTGCAATTATACCACCTGTTTTTTGAAAACCAATCTGAAAATGTGACTGACATGCATCATATTCAGGATACTAATACACCATTAGAAAGGAAATAGATGCTATTTAAGTCTACACAATCCGTAATCGCGGAAGTTCAGCTTTACAACATGATTCAAATTTAAAGGCAATGTTCCTGCGTTAGCGAAGACTGCATTCACGGTAAACACTGTATATGTCAGCTCAAACGGAAATGACCTTCAAATTTCTATCGCACAATCTGTGATGCGATCAGCGATACAGATTCAATAGAGCCTTTAGTCTCCATTTTTTTGTGATTACTTGTTCTTTATGTCTGGGGAAAAAACAGATGATATGTTTTACTGTGGATATAAGGATTTATCAACAACCACCCTTGTATTTTGCTGGACACTGACTGTACAAGTGATATTGTCTGATTAACAAATCTAGTTCTTTCTTTGTGAGAACTAGGTCTATACAAAATAAGATGTAACATTTAACAGTGCACCATATATTAAGAACACAAACATATACAACTGAGAAAAAAAATACTTTCTGAAATGTGTAGTATTCTTGGGGGGCTTTCACTTTGCATTTCACCTGAGATGCAAAACACAAGATTCAACATGAACCTGAGAAAGTGGAAACACATGGACTACATATCAAATAGCACTCAGAGGCCAGTTTATTAGGTACACTCATCTAGTACTGAGTCGGACCCCCTTTGCCTCCAGAACAGCCTGAATTCTTCAGGGCATGGAAACATTGCTCAATTGGTATCAAGGGCCATAATTTGAGCGAGGAAAACATTCTCTACACCATCACACCACGGCCACCAGCATGTATCGTTGACACCAGGCAGGATGGGGCCGTGGACTCATGCTGCTTACACCTAATCCTGACTCTGCCATCAGCATGTATCGTTGACACCCCAGGATGGGGCCGTGGACTCATGCTGCTTACACCTAATCCTGACTCTGCCATCAGCATGTATCGTTGACACCAGGCAGGATGGGGCCGTGGACTCATGCTGCTTACACCTAATCCTGACCTCTGCCATCAGCATGTATCGTTGACACCAGGCAGGATGGGGCCGTGGACTCATGCTGCTTACACCTAATCCTGACTCTGCCATCAGCATGACGCAACAGGAACCGGGATTCGGCAAACCAGGCAATGTTTTTCCACTCCTCAATTGTCCAGTGTTGGTGATCGCTTACCCACTGGAGCCGCTTCTTCTTTTAAGCTGATAGGAATGGAACCCAGTGTGGTCATCTGCTGCAATAGCCCATCCGTGACAAGTACCGACATGTTGTGCGTTCCGATATGCCGTTCTGCAAACCACTATTGTACTGCGCCGTTATTTGCCTGTTTGTGGCCTTGCACGATTCTTGCCATCCTCCTTCAACAAGCTGTTTTCGCCAACAGGACTGCCGCTGACTTTATGTTTTTTGTTTGTCGCACCATTCTCCTTAAACCGTAGACACTGTCGTGCTTTTAAAAAAAACAGGAGGCTGGCCGTTTCTGAGATACTGGAATGGCGCGTCTGGCACCGACGATCATACCACGCTCAAAGTTGCTTAGGTCACTTGTTTTTCCCATTCTAACGTTCAATTGAGCAGTAACTGAATGCCTCAATGTTTGTCTGCCAACTCTATATACTGTAGCAAGCCACGGTCATGTGACTCTGTCTGTAGGAGCAAACCATTTTCAAGAATGGGGTTGTGTACCTAATAAACTGGCCACTGAGTGTATACTGAAAACAAAAACAACACTTAATTTGAATCCCTACAGCGATCATTTCAATTGTATCCAGAATAAAACATTGATGATTAACAAAACAAAAGCAAGTTCAGAACTAATCAATACACTTTGAGATTAATATTGATTTGCACATTTTAATTTGTTATACTGGTATCGGTTATGTTCTGCATCACCCTCAAGCAATTCAATTAAATAAACATCAGATTTCCAGTGCGGTTTTGCTTGTTTTACCTTTCCCAAAGTGTGGCGAGCCTTGGCCACAATTGCAGCACATAACCTCATACAATAACCTTATAAATACAACAAAAATTGATTAAATTAAATACACTTTTTTGCCTACCTTGTAAATTCTTATTGGACAGAAATAGATCGCCCGTAAATAAAATCATTAATACTACTTAGCTTGTTTGTTATAAGGAGCTGTTTTTTAAATAGAAGCAGCCATATCATTCAGTTATGATTCCAATTATTTAGCTTGTTATTCCAGTTCTTAGTACTGTCTGTTTTATGAGTTACATGTGAATAGAGAGTAAGACCACCACTACTAGTGTAAGGTACAGAGAGATTCATATACTAAGATATATTCGGAGTGACACTGTTGACATCGTACTGTATACCCTTTAAATAAAGGAAGGCACTGCATTTAGTCCTTCACTCTTTTTTTCTTCATTATTATGATATATTCCAAAGCAAAGTTTAATCATTGTTTTAAGGCAGTGGCTGTCCTTTTTTATTCATGTATTTGGAGTTGTTTTGTCTATCACACTGTTATATCCAATAAATCCATTGACTAATGCACCATGGAAAGATAAAAGCAGGAACTTCAATATGCATTACAGGGATTCCACAGCAATCTGTACATTTACTTCAAAAGCTGAAACATGGCAGAAATGGAAACCGTGCTAGTCATTCCCCATTCAAAACTTATCGGGGATCTTCAATAACTTATTATTCACAGACACGATTAGGAATGCTCATTGAGCAATGACCATTAGTTGTGTGTTACTTTTTCTAATTTGAAAACAAAACATTTTAACAAAACAATAAGTCATGCAAAAATTATATTCAAAGTGTATCATAATATCCATAAAATATACAATGGCAGTCAAAATAATACATACAGAATTCCTTGTGTACTGGCTACTGTTTGAAAAATTATAATGTTTTAAACATCATTACAATTAAAACATCTTCAATCTAAAGTATAAGTAACATATTTTCTTCCCTTTCATATTGAGATATATTCCTCTCAATAGCAACCCGAGTCAACAGATTAGATAAAGGCCGAAGACAATAATAAAATCGTGTTTGAAGGTCCTTGTAAGGTTTCTAAATATATATTCAATATATTAAAGTCAGTATATTATTCAAGAACAAAATCAAACTTGTTTTATCTGTAGAAGATAATTATTTGAACTGGATTTGACCCTTTGCTGAAAACACTGGGTAATATATGCACTGTATTTGAACACGTACAAGCATTACTATTACATTGGTCCTTCACTGACCTTTGAGGGTATGAGTATGATGACCCAGAGTAAACCATATTGTAGTGACCTTAGCCCAACACCTAGTGACCTCATCAAGGGGATCGGACCTCTTGGCATAACAGTTAAGGCGTTGGCTTAACAGTTGCTGGACCCATGTTTGAGTCCTGGTTGGGACTACCCCCTGAATTCACTATAATATCATGATGTTGAAGCAACACAACAGCCTGTTGCCCCGACCAACATCTGACAGACAAACCAACAATGCTTATGACCATGGCAGCAACTCCAGTCAGTCTTTTAGCCACAGAACAAACATAAAAGGGATGTTTCAGTATGTCTGATAGAGCAGGAGAGGTCATATTTATGCTTGAGTTAAGAGGGACAGTATAGTTTGATATTGATGAGAGCTGTTTACAATAGATTTTAGATAGTCTGGAAATGACTCATATGTGTTGTTGGCTGCTTCTACAGTACACAGCATAGAGAGAGAGTGCTTCTAAAAGCCTGGTACACAAGCTAAGATAGAGCTGCAGGACAACTAGAGAAGAAGTGCCGTGTCATTCAATCTCCTCTGAAAGCTAACTGCAGCAAAAAGGATCTGGTGGAGTCGACAGGCTTGAGGGGAAAAAAGAAAACAACAATTACGAAAGAAATAGAACAAGGCACAAAATTGTCTGTAAAATAATTGAACTGTACAGAATGGGCCCCAGCAGTCCAGGAGAGGTTGGATGGGCGAATCCACGACAAAGCAATGAAGCCTCCAACTGCTCATCCACTCTAATCCTCCTCTAGAGTTCTCATCATTCTTCTCCTCTTCTCTTCTCCTTTCCCCACCTCTCATCTTTCCTTCTCAGCTGCACCAGTTCGACATCCCTCGTTACCCCCCCTCCCCCCACCCCCTCTGGCCCACTCAGAGTTAGATATAGTGCTCCTACAGGACGCCCCCCCCCCTCAACATAACACCCCCATGGCCTCTCATCATTAGATGTAGTACTCCTTCTTCTCTTCCGTGTTGTTGTGTCCCCCCTCTGCATTAATGATGGCCGTGTCTGCATCTGCTGCGTCGTCTGCCCCTTTGGCTTCATGTGTGAAGTAGGTGCCTGCAACYAATAAACAAATTRATGAACACCCCTGTTGGACTRAAATGYATGYTAATGKATCRCTKCAGCTAGTCCACRTCTAGGTCTARGAATTATCAATGATAGTGTACACCAGTTKATCTCAAGKCAGTGGAAGCATTGTAACAGCCAGGGGACCCAGGTGAGCCGTTATACCTTTGTGTCTGGCGAAGTAGCGCCCCAGGACGATGAGTGCACAGAGGATAGCGAACATCACCACGGCAACCACACCTCCGATGACAGCGTGGTCTATCTTCTGTGGCGCCCCCTCACCAGCTCTGGAGTCTGGAAACAAGCCAATCACAGCCTCTTAAAACAATGATCCCCAGACCCCAGCCAATCACAGCTACAGTTGAAGTCGGAAGTTTACATACAAATTTCTTGTTAACAAACCATATTTTTGGCAAGTCAGTTAGGACATCTTCTTTGTGCATGACACAAGTAATTTTTCCAACAATTGTTTACAGACAGATTATTTCACTTATAATTCACTGTATCACAATTCCAGTGGGTCAGAAGTTCACATACATTAAGTTGACTGTGCCTTTAAACAGCTTGGAAAATTCCAGAAAATTATGTCATGGCTTTAGAAGCTTCTGATAGGCTAATTGACATAATTTGAGTCAATTGGAGGTGTACCTGTGGATGTATTTCAAGGCCTACCTTCAAACTCAGTGCCTCTTTGCTTGATATCATGCGAAAATCAAAAGAAATCAGCCAAGACCTCAGAAAAGAAATTGTAGACCTCCACAAGTCTGGTTCATCCCTGGGAGCAATTTCCACACGCCATGTTCATCTGTACAAACAATAGTACGCAAGTATAAACACCATGGGACCACGCAGCCGTCATACCGCTCTGGAAGGAGAAGCGTTCTGTCTCCTAGATATAAACGCACTTTGGTGCGAAAAGTGCAAATCAATCACAGAACAACAACAAAGGACCTTGTAAAGATGCTGGAGGAAACATGTACAAAAGTATCTATATCCACAGTAAAACGAGTCCTATATCGAAATAACCTGAAAGGCCGCTCAGCAAGGAAGAAGCCACTGCTCCAAAACCGCCATTAAAAAAGCCAGACTACGGTTTGCAACTGCACATGGGGACAAAGATCGTACTTTTTGGAGAAATGTCCTCTGGTCTGATGAAACAAAAATAGAACAGTTTGGCCATAATGACCATCGTTATGTTTGGAGGAAAAGGGGGGATGTTTGCAAGCCGAAGAACACCATCCCAACCGTGAAGCACGGCGGTGGCAGCATCATGTTATGGGCTTGCTTTGCTGCAGGAGAGACTGGTGCACTTCACAAAATAGATGGCATCATGAGGCAGGAAAATTATTTGGATATATTGAAGCAACATCTCAAGACATCAATCAGGAAGTTAAAGCTTGGTCGCAAATGGGTCTTCCAAATGGACAATGACCCCAAGCATACTTCCAAAGTTGTGGCAAAATGGCTTAAGGACAACAAAGTCAAGGTATTGGAGTGGCCATCACAAAGCACTGACCTCAATCCTATAGAAAATCTGTGGGCAGAACTGAAAAAGTGTGTGCGAGCAAGGAGGCCTACAAACCTGATTCAGTTACACCAGCTCTGTCAGGAGGAATGGGCAAAAATTCACCCAACTTATTGTGGGAAGCTTGTGGAAGGCTACCCGAAACGTGTGACCCAAGTTAAACAATTTAAAGGCAATGCTACCAAATACTAATTGAGTGTATGTAAACTTCTGAACCACTGGGAATGTGATGAAAAAAATAAAAGCTGAAATAAATAATTCTCTCTACTATTATTCTGACATTTCACATTCTTAAAATAAAGTGGTGATCCTAACTGACCTAAGACAGGGAATTTTTACTAGGATTAAATGTCAGGAATTGTGAAAAACTGAGTTTAAATGTAAACTGTATTAGAGCAGTGACTCACTTCTGATGAAATCACAGAGCAGGAGACTGGAAGTAGCATAGTAATTTACAGTGTATTCAAAGTCACAAATACTTCAAGAAATCAGGTAACATATGCTACCAGAAATACAGGGATGTAGCAAGACTACATTTGACAACTTATACATAGAAGCTACCATAGACGTCCATGGTCAACGACTGACCCATTCAGGGAGGTAGCTGCGACTCAATGAAATTCTATTAGAGCTATTCTGTTACAGGGTGTGTTGTTCAACAATGAAGGACAATGACGCATTGTACAACATGGAGCAGTGGAGTGAAAACAGTGTTTTCAGTTCAAATCAACATTGAAATGTATGATTAACCTCCTCCCACTCAGTCACACGTTCTCTTCCCTTCCTACTGTGGCTGTATGGGCTGTAGAACAGAATAGCCCACTTCATTTCGGTTTCATTACTTTTTCTGCATACAGTTGAAGGGCACTTCTGGATGATGTTATTCAAACTACCAAATGCAAGTCTAATGTATATGTATGTGTTACATAATGAAGACCCCATGGCCATTCAAACTGATCATGTACTGCCGTGAATGAGGCCTCAATCGTCATCTGTATCTACAGTATGTCATTTATAAGTCATTAGTCATTGTCTGTATGTGGCGATGGACATTCACAACAGAATATCTACAACGTTTGTTCTCTGTGCTTTCAGATAGAATTCAATCTGGAGAACTCTATGACACTGTATCATATTTCCAAATAGCACTTATTATGGGACGCTAGAGCTTTTCATCTCCAAAAAGTATTTGTGTAAAATGTTCTGAAACTGTTACATAAAAATCATATACTTGACATACCCCACAATTTCAACAGAAACAGTCCAGGGAACTGTAAAATACACTCTGATTTAAGAGGTAATATCAGGAAGTTATAAACCTCAATCATAGGGAGTAGACACAAGCACATAGATAAATCTGGCTGCAATGTGCTGTCCCCTCTCACAGAAATACATTTCACCCACGGGAATCCAGAAATTGATCGTTGTCCACTGTCTTAGGGAGATTTATACGTCTGCTAGCTACAAAAGAACAAGGCAAGACATTAAATCTCCAAACATTCCACATTTTCAGCACTTGAGGTGTACAGATTAAGTGTGGGGACCTGTATCAGTTGAGACTGATGGAGGGATGAAGAGGAGAGGTGAGAGAAGGGGTGTTACTTTACTGCCTGAAGGAGAGACTCCATTTCCCATCAGTCCCCTCTAATCATGAACTGAAATTGGATGGTTTTGAATAAAGATTATGATTAGGAGAAATGACTTTCTTTCTGAATGCGAATGGGAAAAGCCTAAAATGTCTGACACCTACTTAACTTGAGAGTAAAGAGAGTAAAGACAAGCTTCAATGCCATTTCCTCTTCAAAATGGACTTACCTCCACCAAGCAGGGGCAGAGCTCACATACTGTAGACACAGACTAGAGTCTCATCTGCTGCTGCTGTTGGTTGTATCTCAGGCAGGATGAGCCGAGCAGAGCAGAGCTGTTTGTTTCCAGTATCAGGGACGTCTTGTAGCACAGCACAGAACGCTCCCCGAAGGGCCCGTGCTCCATGCTAATCAACATCAACCCGCTAAATGGACTGAGCCGAGGAGCCCTGTCACATCCCCTCACTCGCCCCGGCCCCGGCCCCGGCCCGCCTCACCCTCACCTTGCCCCCCACCTCCTTCCATTTAACACCTGAACCAGCCAAACGTCTGGGAGCACAACCAACCTGCCACAGCGCACAGAGGGGAAAATGGAGCGGGTTTCTTTCACACAAAGAAGTGCGCCCGTCTATATCATTGAACGTATCTAAAAGGTTTTACAAAGTATTTGTTTCCATCTACGTAACATTGCAAAAATCAGAAACTTTCTGTCCAAAAATGATGCAGAAAAATGAATCCATGCTTTTGTTACTTCTAGGTTAGACTACTGCAATGCTCTACTTTCCGGCTACCCGGATAAAGCACWAAATAAACTTCAGTTAGTGCTAAATACGGCTGCTAGAATCTTGACTAGAACCAAAAAATTTGATCATATTACTCCAGTGCTAGCRTCCCTACACTGGCTTCCTGTTAAGGCAAGGGCTGATTTCAAGGTTTTACTGTTAACCTACAAAGCGTTACATGGGCTTGCTCCTACCTATCTTTCAGAGTTGGTCCTGCCGTACATACTTACACGTACGCTACGGTCACAAGACGCAGGCCTCCTAATTGTCCCTAGAATTTCTAAGCAAACAGCTGGAGGCAGGGCTTTCTCCTATAGATCTCAATTTTTATGGAATGGTCTGCCTACGCATGTGAGAGAAGCAGACTCGGTCTCAACCTTTAAGTCTTTACTGAAGACTTATCTCTTCAGTGGGTCCCATATGTTGAGTGTAGTCTGGCCAGGAGTGTGAAGGTGAACGGAAAGGCTCTGGAGCAACGAACCGCCTTGCTGTCTCTGCCTGGCCGGTTCCCCTCTCTCCACTGGGATTCTCTGCCTCTAACCTATTACAGGGGCTGAGTCACTGGCTTACTGGTGCTCTTTCATGCCGTCCCTAGGAGGGGTGCGTCACTTGAGTGGGTTGAGTCACTGACGTGATCTTCCTGTCTGGGTTGGCGCCCCCTTGGGTTGTGCCGTGGCGGAGATCTTTGTGGGCTATACTCAGCTTTGTCTCAGGATGGTAAGTTGGTGGTTGAAGATATCCTCTAGTGGTGTGGGGCTGTGCTTTGGCAAAGTGGGTGGGGTTATATCCTTCCTGTTTGGCCCTGTCTGGGGGTATCATCGGATGGGGCCACAGTGTCTCCTGACCCCTCCTGTCTCAGCCTCCAGTATTATTGCTGCAGTAGTGTATGTGTCGGGGGCTAGGGTCAGTTTGTTATATCTGGAGTACTCTTCCTGTCTTATCCGGTGTCCTGTGTGAATTTAAGTATGCTCTCTCTAATTCTCTCTCTCTCTTTCTTTCTCTCTCTCGGAGGACCTGGCCCTAGGACCATGCCTCAGGACGACCTGGCATGATGACTCCTTGTTGTCCCCAGTCCACCTGGCCGTGCTGCTGCTCCAGTTTCAACTGTTCTGCCTGCGGCTATGGAACCCTGACCTGTTCACCGGACGTGCTACCTGTCTCAGACTGCTGTTTTCAACTCTCTAGAGACCGCAGGAGCGGTAGAGATATTCTTAATGATCGTCTATGAAAAGCCAACTGACATTTACTCCTGAGGTGCTGACTTGCTGCACCCTCGACAACTACTGTGATTATTATTATTTGACCATGCAGGTCATTTATGAACATTTGAACATCTTGGCCATGTTCTGTTATAATCTCCACCCGGCACAGCCAGAAGAGGACTGCCCACCCCTCATAGCCTGGTTCCTCTCTAGTTTTCTTCCTAGGTTTTGGCCTTTCTAGGGAGTTTTTCCTAGCCACCGTGCTTCTTCACCTGCATTGCTTGCTGTTTGGGGTTTTAGGCTGGGTTTCTGTACAGCACTTTGAGATATCAGCTGGTGTACGAAGGGCTATATAAATAAATTTGATTTGATTTGATCAACAGGGGACTGTAAAATCTATAACCCGTCACTAACGTCTAATGGCTAGATGAATGACAGATCTGTAATGGAACCGTCCCATGCTGTTGCCCTGTCTGGAGTCATTCAATGGTTCTGCCTTTTAGTTCAGAACCACATTAGAGGTCCTTTATGGCATTGCCACACAAACTAAATAGAATTTTGATTATGTTTAAAATGTGGAAGTGCTCTAACAGTCGGCCATTACCTCACACATAGTCCTGCTGTTGGCTGGGGAGCTGTGATAGGCCCACACCTCGGTCCTGACAGGATGTGGCTGGGGAGCTGTGACATGCCCACACCTCGGTCCTGATAGGATGTGGTTGGGGAGCTGTGACATGCCCACACCTCAGTCCTGACAGGATGTGGCTGGGGAGCTGTGACATGCCCACACCTCAGTCCTGACAGGATGTGGCTGAGGGAGCTGTGACATGCCCACACCTCAGTCCTGGCAGGATGAGCACAGCCAGGTGGATTTATGGGGGAATAAAGAGGATTTGTGGCCGATGCCCACATCGTTCGGCACAGCACTGAAATGTGCTCTGCTGGAGTGAAGGGGCTACATGCTTTATGGTTCCCTCTCTCTCTGTGTCTGTTCTGGAATGACAAATTATACATATAATCACAGTTACATATAACTAACTGACTGGCTGACTGGCTTAGTGACTGACTGACTGACTGACTGGCTTAGTGACTTATTGAATGAGTGACTGACTGACTGCCGGGCTGACTGACGTATTGACTGATTGACTGACTGACGTATTGACTGAATGACTGACTTAGTAACTGACTGATTGACTGACTTAGTAACTGACTGATTGACTGACTTAGTAACTGACTGAATGACTGACTTAGTAACTGACTGAATGACTGACTTGGTAACTGACTGAATTACTGATTTAGTAACTGACTGAATGACTGTCTTAGTTACTGACTGAATGACTGACTTAGTAACTGACTGAATGACTGACTTAGTAACTGACTGAATGACTGACTTGGTAACTGACTGAATGACTGACTTAGTAACTGACTGAATGACTGCCTGACTGACGTTTTGACTGATTGACTGATTTAGAAACTGGGGATCAGTTGTGTGTAACTCTGTCCCCTGGCTGATTACATGGAATATTGATTTCATTAGTCATACTGGAACTCACTTGTATACACACTGTGGATTTACAGATGTAATTACACACATTTAATTGCAATGATGACTCTTGTGAATTGATGGAAAAAGCTCATAACATATTAGGCAAGGGGCCAAATTCAATCTCACTCTCCATTGCAATATGTTTGTGGAGTATGTGGCCTGCTCTCACACACTCCTGAAGAAGACTGAAAGCATCTACTTTGTAGCAGAGTCTACTTGGTAATAGCAGAGTGTACCTGGTAGTAACAGAGTGTACTTAGTAGTAGCACTGTCTACTTGGTAGTAGCAGAGTCTACTTAGTAGTAGCAGAGTGTACTTGGTAGTAGCAGAGTCTACTTGGTAGTAGCAGAGTCTACTTGGTAGTAGCAGAGTCTACTTGGTAGTAGCAGAGTCTACTTGGTAGTAGCAGNACTTGGTAGTAGCAGAGTCTACTTGGTAGTAGCAGAGTCTACTTGGTAGTAGCAGAGTCTACTTGGTAGTAGCAGAGTCTACTTGGTAGTAGCAGGTTTAAAATGGTTTCTGAAGTTTGTAATTTCCACTTTGAAATTTCAGACTTGATTAATCAACCTACAAAAAAGTCCATTAAATATAATGCACATAATAATTAAAAGTTCCTGTTGCTGCAGGATTATTTTCCTGCTGTAGCAAACTGGCTAAAATTAAGATCCTACATCTGTACAGGATAAATATGGCAATTCAGGCTGGACTGAATTCAAATGAGCCTTAGATTGTCTAGTTAAATAAAGGTCAAATAAAACAAATCAAAAAGATTTGAAAGCGTCTTTGTTGAGGTCAGTTCATAGAGTGCAGGCATCACTTAGGGCTGTGAGGTCAATCCTGTATGTGTTGTTTGGAAGGAAAATTTAAAAAAGAAAAGTTCTAATTTATGTTTTCATTAAAAATAAATACAGCTTATGATACATCTTATGACAGGGTCATCTAAATATCTCCAACTGCACTGCTGACAAATATGAGCATTGTCCTCAATACAAACGCAATGCCTCGACCTTCTTCAGCACAATAGAGATTCAGAGACAGACTTGCTTTGTCAATTCTGAACAAAGCAGTGAAGATTCGCAGACTCAATCGTGACATTTTATGGAGGTGCGAAAATAAAGATGAAGGACTATTGGCAACACATCAAATCTGTGAATGGAGAGTTGACTGTGAACTCTGTACCTTGAGATGTTAGCAAACATGTAGTTTGGAAAACTTTGGATTGACAAAACAAGCTTATTGACTACACAAAAAAGGCCATTGTGAATGCTGCCTGCTTCTACCTAGTTTTTTAAAGCTGTTTTTCTGGAGGTCATTGCTAAGAAAAGTGATTGACAAGCTAATGGAAAGATGTGTCAGTGCTCTACCCTGCTCTCACAGTAGCTACTGCACCACAACATGACCAACTCTAATCTCCTCAGAAAGAATATTCAAGGAACTGAGTTCCCTGAACTTCCAATGCCAAATATTGTTACCCTTTTCAGGGTCAGCAGGTAGACAAACTAACAAAACACTTCTGGTTAGTCATTCTACTGCAGTGCATGTCAACCTAAGAATGTTGAAAGGGTTCATCATGGGTTTTGAGGAATATTGAATCTGTGCCTGTTTTCCTTTTTTTTTACCTCAAATATTCCCAAATTTGCTCTTCTAACATGAAAACGTCAGTTCCTCAAGAGCTGAGAAAAGTTTTAAAGTTTTAAAGTTAAGTATCCATATTTCAAGTTAAAATCAGGTCATATGAGAAAACCATCTTCATTTAGTATGATACTCTTTGAACATCCCCATCCTAGCACAGTAAAACCCATATACCCCTGGGGACCAATTAGAATGGACTATTGTACAGACTAGAATGGAGCCAGTGGCTCATTTTCTCCACATATAAATATCATTTATTTTTTGTTGATAAATCAAGGAAGCAAAGCACACCCATTACAAAGGGAACCAATCTGCTAATCTGAGCCCAAACTCATTTGCATATTAAATAAGTATTTCATGTTAAACCTCAAAGGCTAATGATATACAAGTGTTAGGTGTTTGCATTAAATGTTTAACAAATGCTATAATGTTTGATGAACAATGAATGAACACACATTTGTTGCTTTCTGATTCAGGCCTGGCTCTAACACTATTGACTCACAGTAAGTGTGCGTTAATTCATTGTTAATCACTATGCAGTGAAACCGACCTATTGCCTCTACCGTTCACCTCTCTTTCATATACAGTATATTTCATAATACACTAGTATGACTTTACTTCAGGCCTAAATGCATACATTATCATAAGGTGCCATCTCATTTCTAAGGTGCTAAACCAAGTGGGTGTATGTATTTGGAGGAGTCACTCAGTCAAAGCCGTGAACAGCTGAATCATTCACGTCTTCTTGCTTCTGTCTCAGCACCAGGAGAATCAGCATAATAAAGTCACACTCTGGTCTGCCTGCCTGTCTGCCTGCCTGTCTGCCTGCCTGTCTGCCTGCCTGTCTGCCTGCCTGTCTGCCTGTCTGTCTGTCTGTCTCTGTCTGTCTGTCTGTCTGTCTGTCTGTCTGTCTGTCTGTCTGTCCTGTCTGTCTGTCTGTCTGTGCTGTCTGTCTGTCTGTCTGTCTGTCTGTCTGTCTGTCTGTCTGTCTGTCTGTCTGTCTGTCTGTCTGCCTGCCTGTCTGCCTGTCTGCAGAGCTATCTTTGGCAGTGCTTCAGCAGCACAACTAGGAGAGCCAAAGTTAGGCACTGTACCGTTTCAACATCAGAACATGGAAGACTTCTCACTTCCACTATAGCCCATTAACTCACTGACATAGGCTTCAACACTATTTAGTGACACCATTTAGCCTCACCTTGGTGTGGTTGCTAACACTTAACATGGCTATATTATCTAACAGATAGGACATAGCTCGTAAGATACTGTTAACAATTATTTTCTCAAACTTGCATGTATTACTGTTTATAATCTTGTTACACATTGTTGTGACAGTAAAGACAGTTTGATATTTTGTAGAACATTTGGTAATGTTTGTTTGTGCTGAAGATTACATGCACAGCTTGAAGACACTGCCCACATACTTTTGGAAGATGAAGAAGCCAAACCACTCCATAAGACAGCAATGAAACATATGAGAACACATGAATAAAAACAGTGAAAGTATCAATGTGCACTTACAGTAAGACAGCATACTTTCTCTAGTTTCACTCCAATACATTTCACCTTTAGTCATTGACAAACAAATTGCCTCACAAAACAAAGCAGGGGAGAGAAAAGTCGAGGTTAAGAGTTCCATTCATTCCTTATTCTTAGTGCCAGCTAAACTCAGATTGACTCATTTATTGTTTATGAAAGGTCCTTCCCTGGAGTAGGATCAGTTTAGCTGGTTGATAGTGGATATACTGTGGTGGGCTAGCATCCTTGCAGCATACAAACACAGGCTTGACAGAGTTCTGTGTGGTAGCAGGCAGCATGACTGGTGGCCTATCTTTGGCTCCTTTAAGACAATATAGAGCCTGCAGCTGAACGTGGACCTGTGGGAACCCTGCATGGGGAGGACTTAGTGCTCCTCCAGCCACTGAGCCTGTGCATCTAGACCAGTTGTTAAACCATGGGGCTCTGGCAATCTCATTCAATTGAACAGGATTCTCAACATTTACCCTTTCTTCTTACAGTTCATTTATTCAACATGCACACCAGAACAATGTACAGGAGTCCTGTCAAGTGGTTTGAGTTTTCCATAGAGATCATTGTGAATGGTGAGAAGTGTTTCTGTGCAGATTCTTCTATACTCTCTACTTTCTCCAGCCAAGGCGAGGTAAGGAGGGTGTTAGCAGGAGATTACCCGGGATATGATGTCCCTCCCTGGGATCATCTCTGAACGTTTGACGAGCGAGGGCTTCACCTCCGCAGACTGCCTTTATAAACCCTGAGCTGTAGAATCAGAACGACTACTTCCCTCTCACCACTAGAAACCAGCCTGCCAGCACAATACCAGAAACCACTCTGTTTAATAATGCTGGCTGAAATCTATTCACGCCAGCCCCTCATATAAGCCATGGTGCCTGGAGCATTGCATTAGGTTAGCAAACCAATCAGAGAGGCAGCACTTATGAATTAGGATGGGCACTGTACTTGTTTGTATGCCATTTTATAATAGTAAAACATATTTTTAAATAACTTCCACATACATTTGTGAATTGGAAGAAGGTTTGGGAACCCCTGTACTCTCGGCCTCTTTACTTAAAAAAAGTGAATACAGCTGGTTTAAAAGCTACTTTCAATGCACTTTACAATAACCTTTGGTTAAGTAACTATTGGTGTATATATAGTTGACAGTGCAGCATTGAAAATAGGTTTTATAAAACCCATGACAACGCTTTCATAGACTGATAGTGACTCATTTCTCGCCGAACTCTACAGGGACTTAAAGCCCCTTAGTCCTACATACAGTATTTTATATAGGAGCGCTGAAAAGCTTGACAATGTGAACTCTCCAAGCAGCCAATTTCTTTCTCTCTTTCTCTCTTTCTTTGAGATAGAGCAGTAGATGCAAAACGTGGAGGGCTGGCCAGCTCTACACCAGAGATGTACAAACGACTTTGTGGTTTCATGCTTTACCATGGCATTTGCTCCTCCTCAACACAAAACCATATTTAGGCCTTGAACCGCTGGCTCTATAGCCTGTTGCTAGGCTACACCAAGGAAATGCAAAGAAAAAAAGAAAACACTTATCAAGGAGAGAAAAATCTAGCAGGGCATGAAAGCATTACACTGTGGAAATGAAAAGCTACATTCCACATGAACTAGGAGCCACACAAAGAGGAAATGGTGCATAAACAACTTGTTCAGAATGGAACCCCACAGAATGTTTCCCTTAGCTTATAAAAGGAAAGTGGAGAGGCCACATGGAGGGACGGTTGCTTGTGTGGATCAATGGAAAATGGCAGCTTGAGAGCTGTATGTTTACACATTCATTTGGATAACACCATTCACACACATCACAGGAGCGCACTATGTGGCACTCAGGGCTGGGAGGAACTAGCTCAAGTTGTCCTCGACGTGTTCCTAACAGGAATTCCTATGAAGGCCAATACAGAGTTATCTAAGTACAATGTAAAGCTATGGTACATTACATGATATTTCAATCTCTATGGGCCTCAGGTTTACAAGAATATTCTGGTCATGACACTCATTACCCTCTGTTGCGAATGTAAGTTTTGTGCTTGAACAGAGTAAAAGGCCAACAGAAGGTGCGGTTCTGCAGCTTAGAGTAACACAATGTGATGCATTGCATGCCAGGTTAACAAGGCCCCTGAGACATAGGATTCAGAAGAGTAGTGAACAGCAAGAAAGCTCTATTACATCCTACCAGCATGCACTGCAGAAATCATGTCAAACCCCCGTTTTAGTCCTGTCTCTCGGAAATCACTGAGGAGTTATGAAAACGTCTCCGCTGCCGCATACAGTAAACTGTAAGTGAAGAGTAATTGGTTTACAATGAAAAACACAACACACAATTTTAACAACCACCTGTTTTACGAATTGCATTTTCAAAGTAAATTGGCTGACGCCCATGGGAGGAGTCATCTGTTGATTCTCTGTAGAGACCATATGAGATCAACAGTCTCCTCAGAGTTTTGTCCTAGTCCAAGGACAATCATAGAAGATTAGACGTACACATGTAGGATCTTTTGAGACAGTTTTCTACAGCAGGAAAATAATCCTGCAGCAAGATGAAATGTAAATTATTATATAGGTTATAATTAATGAAAAAATAATTAAAATGTCCTGCATTGCAGGAAAGTTCTCCTGCAACAGGGTGATCAAATTTAGATCCTACATCTGTATAAAAGTAGAAATACCGGGACACAGTATAGTAGGTGTAACGGCTCTCGTTTGTAGAATGAAGAGTGGACCAAGGCGCAGCGTGGTAGGCGTACATCGTGCTTTTTATTGATGACACCAAAACAAAATAACAACGACAAAAAACAAAAGCGAAAAGTTCTGTCAGGCACAGACACTAGACAGAAAACAAGATCCCACAAAACCCAAAAGGAAAATGACAACTTATATATGATCCCCAATCAGAGACAACGATAGACAGCTGCCTCTGATTGGGAACCACACTCGGCCAAAAACAAAGAAATAGAAAACATAGACTTTCCCACCCGAGTCACACCCTGACCTAACCAAACATAGAGAATAATAAGGATCTCTAAGGTCAGGGCGTGACAGTAGGATTGTCATTGATACAGGAGATCCTATATATAAAAGTTCACCCCTCTTTTGTGGAGTAAAATATTCCAAATGGACAATTCAAAAAACCTTAGAAATAGGAGCTAGAGCTTCTTCATGTCCCAGACCACTCATTCACCTTGTAGACCTGATTGTGCAGTTGATGAGACACTCAGGCTCTCTACTCCCTCTACTCAGACACACAAAATGGCCTCCGGAGGTTTCCAGCACCAGCATGAAAGGGACCTGATTACTTCTCTAGTGCCTGAGTGGAAATCAAAGAGCCATACTGTACCACCACCCACCACCACCTCCTCCTCTGTAGGAGCCTGCGGTGTGACATGCCATGGGACATGTACGTATGGTACATCTCGGTGGGCTGGCTTTGAATGACTTGGGATGACTTCATGTTAGCTCTGGAAGGACATGGTCAGCTATGAACGTGCATTTGCCCCTCCCCTGTGTGTTAGTAGAGAATCACAGCAGGACCTATGGAGTACTTCCATAGCGCAGAATTTCATCCAAACGTTTGAGGGAACTCTGCTTGCAAATATTGATAGAAATCAATTACGAGGTCTGCGTTTAGCTGGCAAACAACAGAGAATATAATTAATGGCAGTTGTCAGTGCTGCAGTTACTCTGCAATATAAATGCCATATTTAGTTATCTCTAAATGTCACCTCCTGATGCTGCCAAGTACTTTTGGCCAACATTAGGCTTTAATAGATATTTTAAAAGCTCTAGCCCATCCCAGTACTCCCATTCTATTTCTCTCACTGCCAGTTTATCAGAAATGTATTCTCTTCTAAATGGACTTTCTCTCACTGATGAATGCATTTGGCATTCCTAATAAATGGTCTCCATGTGTCTGTATATGAACAAACCTCAACTATCTAGAATGGAGGAGAGGCAGATTTTTGTTTTGTTTTTCAGTTTATTTGAACAACCATATTATACACAAATAAGTCTTCCCAATAGTCAACACACTTCTTCCTCCACAAAAGTGAAAAGAATAAGAACTACATATAGTACCGTAGAAGATCCAACACTAAACCGTATGTACAGAGGTGGGCCAGCTGACACTGTAAATAACCTGTCCTTCATCCATATCATAAGTCAAAGAGAAAAAAAAATCTGTCAATGTTTCCAGACCTACAAAGATGGATGTGATTGTGATTTGATGGGGGAGATGTAAAGGGCATTGTAATGTGACTGTGATGTGAGTGTGGGCAGGTTGAGATACGGCTGCATGGCGATGCTGATAAGATAGCAGACTGCCGAGCGACCGACATGTCTCCTCCATCCTCACAGATCAAACGTGACAGGAAAGGGCTGTGACAGGTGTCACTGAAAGCACAGCGCAGGGTGTCCGCTATGGCACCTATCAGTAGAACAATCTGATTAAGACTGCCCGCCCGCAGTCTCAACCTCTCTCTTTCTCTCTCCCAAACTCTCTCACCCACTCTCTCTTTCTCACTGTACTACACTACTGCAAACACACTCACAAGCAAGCATGCACACGTGTACACACAGGCGAGGGATGAGAATGAACAAAGTGGGGACATACAGTACCTTGGGTGTTGTCTAGGTTCAAGGTGGTGGGTGTGGGGATCGTGGTAGGAGCATCTAGATGGAAAACATACAAAATAAAGAAGAAAGTGTAAGAATAAAGTGTGAGAAGCCATTAAGGATGGGGTCATGAAGCATGGAAGTACTGTAGCAGAATTGGGAAAGTATCAAATCTCTCAGTAACTACTGTAGTATTACTATAGAGCAAGATAATGATTTAGGTTCTGTATGGTCTCAATAGATGGCTGTTTTTTCCCACAGGAAGGATGTTGCTTCCCATATTGCATTCTTCATCTGTAACCTGTGTCAACGCATCATTGATGCCTTTTCTACTGTCGGTGATAGTGAATGCAATATCAGAGCTTTGACAATGCACAGTGTTTGATATCAGGTAATTCCAATCTTACTTAAAACCCCTCTAGGGTACGTGGGACGGTAGCGTCCCACCTCGTCAACAGCCAGTGAACTGCAGGGCACCAAATTCAAAACAACAGAAATCCCATAATTAAAATTCCTCAAACATACATGTTTTTTACACCATTTTAAAAGATACACTTGTTGTAAATCAAGCCACAGTGTCCGATTTCAAAAGACTTTACGACGAAAGCAAACCAAACGATTATGTTAGGTCAGAGCCAAGTCACAGAAAAACACAGCCATTTTTCCACCAAAGAGAGGAGTCACAAAAAGCAGAAATATAGATAAAATTAATCACTAACCTTTGATGATCTTCATCAGATGACACTCATAGGACTTCATGTTACACAATACATGTATGTTTTGTTCGGTAAAGTTCATATTAATACCCCAAAAATTTGAGTTTACATTGGCGCGTTATGTTCAGTAGTTCCAAAACATCCGGTGATTTTGCAGAGAGCCACATCAATTTACAGAAATACTCATAATAAACATTGATAAAATATACAAGTGTTATGCATGGAATTTTAGATCCACTTCTCCTTAATGCAACCACTGTGTCAGATTTCAAAAAAACATTACGGAAAAAGCACACCATGCAATAATCTGAGTTTGGCGCTCAGAGACAAATCAAGCCAAACAGATATCCGCCATGTTGGAGTCAACAGAAGTCAGAAATAGCATTATAAATATTCACTTACCTTTGATGATCTTCATCAGAATGCACTCCTAGGAATCCCAGTTCCACAATAAATGTTTGTTTTGTTCGATAATGTCCCATCATTATGTCCAAATAGCTCCTTGTTGTTCTCCCGTGTTCAGTACACAATCCAAACTCAGGACGCGCGTGCATGTCCAGTGGAAAGTACGGACGAAAAGTCAAAAGTTTATTTACAGTCCGTAGACACATGTCAAACGAAGTATAGAATCAATCTTTAGGATGTTTTTAACATAAATTCAATCATGTTCCAACCGGAGAATTCCTTTCTCTTCAGAAATGCAATGGAACGCAAGCTAACTCTCACTGAACGCGCATGGACAGCGCATGGTCAGCTCATGGCAGACCTTACTCAATCCCTCTCATTCGGCCCCCTTCACAGTAGAAGCATCAAACAAGGTTCTAAAGACTGTTAACATCTAGTGGAAGCCTTAGGGAAGTGCAACATGACCAATATCCCACTGTATCTTCAATAGGGAATGAGTTGAAAACGACCAACCTCAGATTTCCCCACGTTCCTGGTTGGATTTTTTCTCAGGTTTTTGCCTGCCATATGAGTTCTGTTATACTCACAGATATCATTCAAACAGTTTTAGAAACTTCAGAATGTTTTCTATCCAAATATACTAATAATATGCATATACTAGCTTTTATGGCTGAGTAGCAGGCATTTTACTCTGGGCACGCTTTTCATCCGGACGTGAAAATACTGCCCCCTACCCCAAAGAAGTTAAACCTCTACTCATTAACAATAGGCCAAAAGGTTGGAATGAACACATCTAATTTACTATTTTGTATACTCATACTGTAGTGTGAAAAATTAACTTAATGTGCCCAATATTGTTCATAAACATTCAATGGGTAGTTGGGAAGTCATAAATGAACATATTAAGTGATTATTTCCAGTAATTAAGTTAAGCAGTGCATTAAGCAACTCTGGCACACTCCCCTGCAGTTCTTCTGCACACCTTGCAACAGTAAAAGACTGATAGTGTACTGATGAGGCCTTTCATAACACCACAAACAAAATAATGAGAATGACAAAATGGAGGCCAATACAGGTATGCAGCGGTGCTAAGAGACTGGAAAGCTTCCCTGCCACTAGGAATATCTTCCTGTTTCTGGCACAGAGAGATAGCGCCGGCCCCTTGCTGGAGACAAGTCACAGCGGGAGAAATTTGTCTGGCTGTCTTCATGCCTTTACTGTCTGTGCCCATCAGAAGRCCACAGTAGGGGACCACACACTTCCAAACTAATGATAAAACATCAATGGTGGCATAATGTCGCTTCTGGGGGAGGAGGGAGCAGGGGGGAGAGGTGAGGGGATATCAGGAACAGATTCTCCGCAAACAATATTTATGGGGGATTTCTTCTTTCCCTGTGACCGAAGGCGGTCTGATAGCTGAAATGTCAGAGTCTGGGAAATTGGGCATGCAGGCCAGGGATAAGAGGCTGCCACAAAGGCCTGGATGGGATGTGGCACATATAATAGTCTAGCAAACAAGTATTCTCCATGGGCAATTTGCAGGCTGGATTACTCTTGGCTCCACATTATGAGAGCTGAAATATGAATGTATTTGGAGGTGCCATATTTTCAGGGTACATTTCTATTTGTAAGAACATTTGCTATGAGAAATTCTAAGCATAAACTGAAACAATGCGGAAGAAATTGTTTAGCTATGCCCTCTTAAACCTGGCAGCCAAAAAACGTTATTTTTCTTCAGCTTGTTAGCAATTCTGAATACATAGCAATGGAGATTTCTGACTCAAACAAATATTCCATTAAGTAATACAGCACAACAATGTCCTCAGATGCATTTTTCAAAACACATTAAACTATGTTTTCTCTTGAGACTGTATGACTTGGTTATTAATTTGCAGCCTGATGTTTCATTAGTTATTCTGTTCTATGGTGCAGAGATGGGTGATGGTTCAGAATCCGTGTGATTCAACACGTTTGTTTTCACAACAGCGCTTCATCCAAGTCAGGGTCAACAGAGCCATATTTGAGCATACTTTCTGACTGGGCTTGACGCCCAGATGGCTGCATGGGAATCTTTGACTTCATGGCCGTGTAGGAAATCTCTGGGTCAGAGAGTCAACTGCAGAACAAACCCTTGAGCAAAATACATAATTGTTCTCCTGCCAACAGCCAGTATGTGTGAGTTATAGCACCAGGTCAGCTTTGTACAGTGAACGGAGTTTGGTGGGAGCCTACAGTAGCTGGGAGCCTAGTTGCTTTGGACCAGTTTACTCCCACACCGGACGTCAACCAACCACAGACCAGCACTCACAGTCTACTGAAAACAACGCAGAACCAGCAGAGGAGGCCAACCAGCCTAACTACCTTCTCTCTCACCCTTAGACCAGAATACAACTGACAACTAAACATGCTTTGTTACTTACTGTATGCTTTTTTACTTACTGTAGGAGAGTACACAGAGTACACACAACATTTCTAGTGTCAGGGATAAAGTGTTTTAGTGCAGCGGTAGGCAGAGGCAAGATGAGAGTAGCATACTGTATATTCCAACTCTCAGAAAGTAGCACACATATGAATATCTAATATATCTAGAACAGCACAGACCATTGGTACACATACTGTACTCTCCTGCTGCACTACATTAGCTAGGTTCCTGGTCATCTAGCTTTGACATGGTACTGCACACAGTCCTCTGACAGATCCACATTAATGAACATCAGGGACATACTAAGAGATAGCAGCTGTGGATTCCAACACTAGACACTAATGGGCTCCTCCTGGGCCTAATACAAGTAGAAAACAGGATAATGTACACAGAAAAACGCACCCAGCAGTCTCTTCACCTAGAATCTCAAACTTAATTACTCAAAGCGTTATCAACACCTTTTACAAATCTCCAGTGTCTCATTAATACTCGAACTAAAATAATAGAGACTGCACTGATAACACCAGAGATATGCTGTCTCTAATGTTGAGGTGGTAAAAGACTGAAAAAGACTTGTGGTGGGAAGCTATTTCTGTAAGATGGGATATTTCATTGTGCCAAAGGCATACAAATAGGTAATTCTACTACAAAACATGTACAGCTCACACATGCTAGCATGTTTGCTGCACCGGCATACACACATTTTCACCATGGAAATTCATTCACAAGTCTTTTTAGTGTACCGCAGTTTGTCTAGTTTATCTCTGTTGAGTAGGGAGCAGGTTGTTCCTTCAAAGAAATGTAGGAAACTGCAATATGGAGACGTGAGGAGGGCCTATATGAAGAGACGGCTACTATAGAACTTGATTATGCATGGGAGAGGGGTATATCTCCAAAACAAATGGTCAGCTCACATTCCCAATCAATCCAATGTGCCAAAACAAGTATGAAAGTAAAAGACAAAACAACATAAATCAAAGGATGGTGTGTATGGAAAATGTTTCCTGTTCTGGCAGTTTTAATTTCTCACAAGCTCTTTTATGAAGCTAAATCTATTTGGAAATACAAGATGTGTGTTGTTCAAAGCCACAAGTAATCATATTACAAACAAAGGATCCATATGGAAGCAAGACTACAGCCTGCTTCCCAAACCTCAAACCTCTTCCTGTAGATACAGTAACTGTATGACAATTACATTACAGAGGGAAAGTGAATCATGCCTCTAATGGATGAAAGCGGATGGGGCGCCAATTATGACTTCAGTCATAGGATGAAACCCTGAATAGGCCTGAACTGTTACTTAATAGCACGTTCCATGCTTTTGTTCAGGAGATGATCACTAGAGGACTAAGAGGGACAAACAAATGTCACCATCTGCCTAAGAGCACTTACAGAAATACAATCTCAGAGTGGCATTGCTAGAAGTGCCACAGTAACCTAAGTCAGAGATTCATACGTAAGCTACAAGTTAGATTGAGGATAGTCTGTGAGGTGTCAGTCAGAATAAATCAGTAAGTCAGAGCCATCTGTTGCTATGTTACAGTGCGTCAGTGACATGGTTTCTGTGACAGATTCACCCAGAGAAACCTGTAATCAGTGAACTGACACATGAGAAGTTTCAATGGAAAATTTAGCGAATTCTAGTGAGAGGCCACGATTGCGTACTCGACACATCCTGTATCAGCAATACAGACCACCTGGCCTGGACTCATCTCCAAATATAGATAGAATCGCAAAACAAACGACAGGCGACAGTAGCCATGACAGTACCTACCGTATACAAAGAGGATATAGTCATCGTAGGCATCTCCCACGGTGTTGGAGGCAACACAGCGGTACGTGCCGTTGTACGACTTGTTGAGGTTTTCGATGAAGAGGTCAGAGCCGGTGATCACGGTGTGAGATGGCACATCATCATCCACTCTGAGCCAGCTGATCTGATGGGGCCTGGAGGACACAAATACCAGCCATATCAGAAAGACCCTGCACGACCCCCGTCAATAGACCAAATCTCACTCTAAAGGTCTGAACTCAGATCAGCGTGGGAGAGCCATTGGCAGGTTCCTCCTAATGATGCATTTTACACAAAACACACTAGCAATTGGTAACATATAAATGCTACAATGCATTGGAAAGGTTAGGGGAGTCCTTTGGCTGGCAGAAAAGGGATATAGGAAGCCTGGAAATGTCATGTAGTTGTCTATGTTGGCATTTTTAAGGACAGAGTGGAGTGCTGTACTGTTAACTAGTATTAAATGATATGTGTGGATGGATGGATACTCACTGTGGTTTGCCTTTTGCTATGCAAGTCAGCTCTAGATTCTCTCCCTCTCTCGTTAAACCTTCAGGGAACGCCTGAACGATCTTCACTTCTGGTTGATCTGAAAGTAGACAGATGGTATTTTCACATACATATTGTATAGAAGCAGTGCACACTTTCTAATTCATATCATATTCACAGCTCTAGCAATGTACACCTATCTCAACCTGACTCATGCTTTCAGTCACTCTAAAAAAAAGCGTTATTGTATGTTCAAACCAGTGAAAGAGCCATTTGTCGGTGCGCTATAATATAACAACAAATGTCATTTAGCAGACACTTTTATCCAAAGAAACCTGCAGTCATGCGTGCATTTTACATATGGGTGGTCCTGGAAATCAAACCCACTACCCTGCTGTTATAAGCACAATGTTTTACCAACTAAGCTACAAAGGACCATGCTGCAATGCATTGGGAAGGTTAGGAGAGTGCTTTGGCTGGCTACGACAATGCCATTCCTCCATTGCTTATATTATTACTCTTGTATGACCAGTATATTTTCAGCTCAACTCCACCGACTAAGGCTTTCAGTGGTATAGGACTGCATAAACCTGGCTATCAAAGCCAGTTAAGTTCTCAGTACATTGCGCCGACAGGAACAAACATCTCTCCGGGAAGCAGAAGGGTGGAGGTATATGTTTTATGATTAATGACTTATGGTGTAACTATGATAACATACAGGAACTCAAGTCCTTCTGTTCACCCGACCTAGAACATCTCACAATCAAATGCCAACCGTACTATCTCCCGAGATAATTTTCATCAATAATAGCCACAGCGGTCTATATCCCCCCTCAAGCCGATATCACGACGGCCCTCAAAGAACTTCGCTGGACTTTATAGTGACTGAAAACCACATATCCTGAGGCTGCATTTATTGTAAATGGAGATTTTAACAAAGCAAATTTGAAGGAAAGGCTCCTGAAATTCTATCAACATATTGATTGTTGTACTCTCGCTGCTAAAACTCTCGACCATTGTTATACTACCTTCCAGAATGCATATAAGGCCCTCCCCCGCCCTCCATTCGGCAAATCGGACCACAATTCCATCTTACTTCTCCCCTCCTATAGGCAGAAACTCAAACAGGAAGCACCCGTGGAAAGGACTATTCAACGCTGGTTTGACCAAACAAAATCCTCGCTTCAAGATTGTTTTGATCACGTGGACTGGGATATGTTCAGAGTAGCTTCAGAAAATAATATCGACACATATACCGCTACTGTGAATGAGTTTATCAGGAAGTGCATAGGAGATGTTGTACCCACTGTGACTTTTAAAACTTACCCCAACCAGAAACCGCGGATAGATGGGAGCATTCGCACATAACTGAAAGCGTGAAGCACCGCATTTATCCAGGGCAAGAAAACTGGGAATATGGAAGAATACTAACAGTGTAGTTATTCCCTCCACAAAGCAATCAAGCAGGCTAAAGGTCGGTATAGGGACAAAGTTGAGTCCCAGTATGTGGCAGGGTCTACAAACAATCACAGATTATAAAAGGAAAACCAGCCACGTCGCGGCCACAGACGTCTTGCTTCCGGACAGGCTGAACACCTTCTTCACACGCTTTGAGGATAACACAGTGCCACCGACGTGGCCCGCTATCAAGGACTGTTGGCTCTCCTTCTCGTGAGTAAGTCATTTAAGCGCGTTAACCCTCGCAAGGCTGCCGGCTCAGATGGTATCGCTAGCCGCATTCTCAGAGCATGCGCAGACCAGCTGGCTGTAATGTATACAGATATATTCAATCTCTCCCTATCCCAGTCTGTTGTCCCCACATGTTTCAAGATGACCACCATTGTCCCTGTACCTTAAAAAGCAAAGGTAATTGAACTAAATGACTATCGCCCAGTAGCACTCACTTCTGTCATCATGAAGTGCTTTGAGAGACTAGTCAAGGATCATATCACCTCCACCTTACCTGCCACCATAGACCCACATAAATTTGCTTACCTCCCCAATAGATCCACAGACGATGCAATCCCCACCACACTGCACACTGCCCTGTCCCATCTGGACAAGAGGAATACCTATGTAAGAATGCTGTTCATTGACTATAGCTCAGCATTCAACACCATAGTACCCTCCAAGCTCATCATCAAGCGTGAGGCCCTGGGTCTGAACTCCGCCCTGTGCAACTAGGTCCTGGACTTCGTGATGGGTCGCCCTCAGGTGTTGAAGGTAGGAAACAACACCTCCTTGCTGATCCTCAATACTGGGGCCCCACAAGGGTGGGTGCTCAGCCCCCTCCTGTACTCCCTGTTCAGCCATGACTGCGTGGCCAAGCACGCCTCCAACTCAGTCATCAAGTTTGCAGATGACACAACAGTAGTAGGCTTGATTACCAACAACGATGAGACAGCCTACAGGGAGGAGGTGAGGGCTCTGGGAGTGTGGTGCCAGGAAATAATCTCTCACTCAACGTCAACAAAACTAAGGAGATGATTGTGGACTTCAGGAAACAGCAGAGGGAGCACCCCCTATCCACATCGATGGGACCGGAGTGGAGAAGGTGGAAAGCTCCAAGTTCCTCGGCGTACGCATCACTGACAAACTGAAATGGTCCACCCACACAGACAGTGTGGTGAAGAAAGCGCTGTATCTTAGTCCAATGCCGCTCTGACATATATGTATATATATTCTTAATCCATTCCTTACTTCGATTTACGTGTATTTTGGGTATATGTTGTGAAACTGTTAGATATCACTTGTTAGACATTACTGCACTGTCGGAGCTAGAAGCACAAGCATTTCGCTACACCCGCAATAACATCTGCTAAACACGTGTATGTGACCAATACATTTGATTTGAACATAGCCCCTTGGTTAAACATATAGAGAAAAGGGCTATGTGTTCAGACAGTCTAACTATAAAGTAAAATATATATATATTTTTCTCTTATCTATGTTAGCAAAAGATTGCCAAAATGTCAAGTGGTTCAAGTTGAGCTTTCCCTTTTGCCTAGAAAGGTTAGGCAAAGCACTCGTCTCTGTTAATAAATGAATATTCTACACAGACTACCAAAGGTTAGCTTAACCTTTCTCTGATGTTCTACAGTGTGTAAGGACGGCTGTTTTACCTCTTCAATCAATAAACCATTGGAGGAAACAGCAAATCACATTTGACACAAGACTAGAGCGTGCAGGTTTCTCTTCTTTCATGTTACACAACACTACATCAAAAGTTACTTTTCCCTGGAGGTGATTCTATTACATTCCAGGAGACGTATTGTAAAGTTGAATCTCTAACTCTGGACTGACAGGTATTTTAACTAGATACAGAATTGATGATCTAATTCATTCATATACGGTACAGTGCCTTCAGAAAGTATTCATACCCCTTGACTTATTCCACATTTTGTGTTACAGCCTGAAGTAAAAAAATATATATATTAAAAAACTCACTCATCTAACCACAATATCCCATAATTACAAAGTGAAAACATGTTTTTAGAAACATAAATACATAAATATCTCACTTACATACAGCTGAAGTTGGAAGTTTACATACACTTAGGTTGGAGTCATTAAAACTGTCACGCCCTGGCCTTAGTATTCTTTGTTTTCTTTATTATTTTAGTTAGGTCAGGGTGTGACATGGGGTATGTTTGTGTTTTTGTCTTGTCTTGGGTGGTTGTAGTGTCTAGGGGGATTTGTTAGAGTGTATGGGTTTGTGTTGAGTGAATGTTTCTAGGGAAGTCTATGGTTGAGTGTATGTGTCTAGTTATGTCTATGGTTGCCTGAGTGGTTCTCAATCAGAGACAGATGTTTTTCATTTGTCTCTGATTGGGAGCCATATTTAAGGTGGCCATAGGCATCATGTATTTGTGGGTAATTGTCTATGTTGAACGTAAGTAGCTTGTGTGTGCACTTTCGTTTGTAGCTTCACGGTCGTTTGTTGTTTTGTATAAGTGTTTCGTTTCGTGTTCATCTTCGTCGTTCTAATAAAAGAAGATGTATTCATATCCCGCTGCGCCTTGGTCCGTCTCTCCTCCACACGATCGTGACAAAAACTTGTTTTTCAACCACTCCACACATTTCTTGTCAACAAACTATAGTTTTGGCAAGTCGGTTAGGACATCTACTTTGTGCATGACACAAGAAATTTTTCCAACAATTGTTTACAGACAGATTATTTCACTTATAATTCATTATATCACAATTCCAGTTGGTTAGTTGACTTACACTAAGTTGACTGTGCCTTTAAACAATTTGAGTCAATTGGAGGTGTACCTGTGGATGTATTTCAAGGCCTACCTTCAAACTCAGTGCCTCCTTTCATGGGAAAATCAAAAGAAATCAGCCAAGACCTCAGAAATATAATTGTAGACCTCCACAAGTCTGGTTCATCCTTGGGAGCAATTTCCACACGCCTGAAGGTACCACGTTCATCTGTACAAACAATAGTACGCAAGTATAAACACCATGGTACCATGCAGCCGTTATACCACTCAGGAAGGAGAAGCGTTCTGTCTCCTAGAGATGAATGTACTTTGGTGGGAAAAGTGCTAACCAATCCCAGAACAACAGCAAAGGACCTTGTGAAGATGCTGAAGGAAACAGATACAAAAGTATCTATAGCCACAGTAAAACGAGTCCTATATTGACATAACCTGAAAGGCCGCTCAGCAAGGAAGAAGCCACTGGTCCAAAACCACCATAAAAAAGCCAGACTACGGTTTGCAACTGCACGTGGACAAAGATCGTACTTTTTGGAGAAATGTCCTCTGATGAAACAAAAATAAAACTATTTGGCCATAATGATCATCGTTATGTTTGGAGGAAGAAGGGGGATGCTTGCGAGCCAAAGAGCACCATCCCAATCGTGAAGCACAGGGGTGGCAGCATCATGTTGTGCGGGTTCTTTGCTGCAGGAGGGACTGGTGCACTTCAGAACATAGATGGCATCATGAGGGAGGAAAATTATGTGGATATATTGAAGCAACATCTCAAGACATCAGTCCGTAAGTTAAAGCTTGGTCGCAAATGGGTCTTCCAAATGGACAATGACCACAAGCATACTTCCAAAGTTGTGGCAAAATGGCTTAAGGACAACAAAGTCAAGGTATTGGAGTGGCCTTCACAAAGCCCTGTCCTCAATCCCATAGAACATTTGTGAGCAGAAGTGATAAAGCGTGTGCGAGCAAGGAGGACTACAAACCTGACTCAGTTACACCAGCTCTGTCAGGAGGAATGGGCCAAAATTCACCCAACTTATTGTGGGAAGCTTGTGGAAGGCTACCCGAAACGTTTAACCCAAGTTAAACAATTTAAAGACAATGCTATCAAATACTAATTGAGTGAATGTAAACTTCTGAGCCACTGGGAATGTGATGAAAGAAATAAAAGCTGAAATAAATCATTCTCTACTATTATTCTGACATTTCACATTCTTAAAATAAAGTGGTGATCCTAACTGACCTAAGTCAGGAAATTTTTACTAGAATTAAATGTCAGCAATTGTGGAAAAACTGAGTTTAAATGTATTTGGCTAAGGTGTATGTAAACTTCCAACTTCAACTGTAATTATTTACACCCCTGAATCAATACTTTGTAGAAGCACCTTTGCTGGCGATTACAGATTTGAGTCGTCTTGGGTATGTCTATATCAGCTGTGCACAGATTTTCTCAAGCTCTGTTAAGTTAGAAAGCGAGCGGCTGTGAACAGAAATCATCAAGTCTTTCCATAGATTTAATGTGATTCAAGTTTGGGCTTTAGCTGAACTCAAGTCTATCATGTGCCTTTTTCTCAGAAGTGGCTTCCGTCTAGCCACTCTCCCATAAAGCCCAGATTGGTGAAGTGCTATAGAGACTGTTGTCCTTCTGGCAGGTTCTACCATTTCAGCCAAGGAACTCTGTAGTTCTGTAAGAGTTCTTGGTCACCAAGATCCTAATTTTCCCGGTTGCTCAGTTTGGTCGGACGGCCAGCTCTAGGCAGAGTCTGGGTAGTTCCATATTTTTTCAATTTCCCAATGATGGAGACCACTGTGCTCTAGAAATTGTTTTATATATGCCTCATCACAATTCTATCTCGGAGATCTACGGACAGTTCCTTGGACATCATGGTATAGTTTCTGCTCTGACATTCACTGTCAACTGTGCAACCTTATATAGACAGGTGTGTTTCTTTCTAAATCATGTCCAAACAATTTAATTGGCCATAGGTGGAATCCATCTCAAGATGATCAAAGGAAATTGGATGCACCTGAGCTCAATTTGAAGTGCCATAGCAAAGGGGTGTGAATACGTATGTAAATTGTATATTTCTGTATTTCATTTTCAATGAATTGCAATAAATAAATAAATAAAACATTTGTCACTTTGTCATTATGGGGTATTGTGTGTAGATGTGTGGAATTCCATTTGGAATTCAGGCTGTAACACAACAACATGTGGAATAAGTGAAAGAGTTTATATACTTTCTGAGGCACTGTATCCCATAGGGACTACGAGAGTCAATAACATTCTATTTCCAGGTCATGCCTGTTTCACTTCCGGGTCACTCACATAGCACTTCCAGGTATCTCTGTGCCCGGAGGTCCTTCACGGCTGGGTGGTCGATGATGCAGCTGACTGGCTCTCCGTCATCCTCCTTGGACACAGTGAGTCTCAGCCGACTGGTGACCGTGAACATCCTGTCATAGGTCTCATCCACCGTCATCTCCCCTAGGAACAATATAACATACAAAGGTGTGATGGAACCAAAGTCTATAGAGATGTCTCAACTCACAACAGACTATCATACAGAGCATGGGGTTACTGAGTCAGCTTAAAACAATCTGACTAGCATCACCTGGTTATTCACATGGACACAACTAACATCTACTGCAATGGATGTATTCTGTTTCACACTGCACAAGTTTTGCAGTCAAGCTAAAAACAAGGTAACTTTGACCACCCTTTACACCTTAAAATCATTACATATACTTAAGCCTACTTGATGTGGTTTTAGAACCCACAGATTCTCATTGAGTCCAACGTGAGGTAGGGACGATGTGGTTGTGGTTTGTTAACGAGTGTGTGTCTATGCAACATCCTGGATGCTGAGTGGGGTTCTGTTCTGTGGTGTCCAGGCTAACCCCTACAGTAATCAGCTGCCCCCCAGGTTCCTACATGTGTCTGGCTGTCAGAGGGGCATTCATTTAGAGAGCATTACAATGCCACAGGGCCAGCACATTAGCTGCAGTGCTGAGTGTGATGGTTTACTTGCACTTAATGAAGTGAGGAAATAATTACAGGGCCTTCTGTGACCTGCAGCACACTTCCATCTCCGCCAGCCGACCAGCCAGTCACAGGGGGGCACGCTTAGGGCTCAGAGAAGGCTTCACACTGCTGCTCCAATACACACTGACCACATACACTAACATGCACATTGCTATAGCTTTTAACCCAATGACACTTACATAGGGAAACATCCTGAGAGAAAAACAACCTTAGACAAAGGTGGTTTTGCTCTGCAGATATACAGTAATAATCGTAGCAGAACAAACATGGATTAGGCACCTGTGTTTGTTTCTATTTTTAATCGTTGACAGTTCTCTAAGTATATCACCGATTTGTGACTTGGATCTCAATGTGGGCACAGACGTCAATTCAACATCTATTCCACGTTGGTTGAACATAATTTCATTGCAATGACATGGAAACAATGTTGATTCAACCAGTGTGTGCCCAGTGGGGAGCTAATGAATTGCTTATGAGAAGTGAGCTGTGTTTCCAGAGGTGCTAAAGGACGTGACTTCCTGGTCCGTCCACGTCCTCCTCTGCCAGTCTGGATTAGCCCCTGTTCAACATGGTGGCATTTCACTAATCTAACGAGCCTGTCTGCTTGCCTGCCTGTCTAACGTACCCACACCACACCAGCCCTTCCTAGAGGGCCTGACATCTCATAAACACAAATTGACTTCCACTTCTCTAACACTGGAGGCGAGGATGGCATTTAGCTTATATTCGCTCCTTCTAAATATTTCATCCTCTCAACAAGCCAAATATGTCCTCTCTATTCTAATATATACATGTATATCATTTGACGACAGAGATATTCAGTCGTTATGTAAACAGGACCAGGCTATGAAATGAACTCTCCCTCTTGCTGTAGTGTATGGACAGGCTAAATAATAAATGGGTCTTCTTGATCATATGTGAGGCAATAAGGCACCACCCCATAGTACCATACACTACTGCACCTCTCTCCAGGAGCCTACAGTGAACTTGAGGCATTCAAATAAAGTACTTTCATAAAAGGACTTAGCAATTAAAGGTAATAAGTGAGGTTCAAGGCTTTCAAACCGTTGAATCAGAAGTCTGATCAACCAAAAGACAACATGTGATCAACAGAAGCAAACGTGCTGCTGGTGTGTGAGCTGTGGTCCTTCAGCAGCAGGTAACGTATGCTCTTAGTAGGCGCGGCTGTGACCAGATTTACAGGCTGTTGCCGGGCGGATTCCTCAGAGAGAGTGTTGATTCCACATCAACTCCCTGGTGTCTGGCGATGACACAGGTTTATGAGTGTATTAAACCAGTAAAGATACTGGGTGCCTCAGTGATGTACTATAGGGATGTACTTTAGCCTACACACTGTTCTGTTACAGCTAGGCTGCTGGCTGGGCGATGGGAGAGGCTGTAGTGAGTGGGTGGTGAACAGTTGGGAGTTCATTTGAAGCCACTTATCTGGTCACTGGAAAAGGCCCACTACAAGTTCAGCCCAGCACTAAAATGCTCTGCTTCTTTGGTAACTGTTGTAATGTGGCTATTGCTGAGGAGACAGTTAGCTAACGCAGTGCTTTATGAATAGGTAATACTCAAAGTCAACGCTATACCTAGTTCAATTGAACAACTGAAATACTCATATCCATACTCACTCTTTAGTCCTTGAACAGATCAGTAGATATAGCATATTGTGACGAGGGTGAAACCAAGTCCTGAATGTAAAAGGAGCATTTGCAGTTTCCAGCAGGATGCTGTGGAGAGTTAAAGCTGCCTGGCTGGGGTTATATCTGAAGGATCTGAGGGAAAGATATTCCTCTGACCTGTCAGCTCTTGCTCTCCTTTCATCCATCTGATGGAGGCGGCAGGCTTGCTGACCATGGCTGTACAGGTGAGCTCTGTCTCGTTCCCCTCACTGACCACATCCTCTCGGGAATCCATGATTGGACTGCCTGGTGGGACTGACAGACAAACAGCAAGAGCCTCAGATATGTATGTACAGACCCACATATACACAGACGCACACACACATGTTTGTGTGTGCACAAAGGAATGCACACAAGAACATGCATGCACTCTCCCTTGCTTGCACGCACATCAACACATAATGTCCTGTTCCACTACGCTATAGGCTATAATGTCCTGTTTCACTATGCTATAGGCTTATTAATGTCCTGTTTCACTTATGCTATAGGCCTATAATTGTCCTGTTTCACTATGCTATAGGCTATAATGCCTGTTCCACAATGCTAATATAGGCTATAATGTCCGGTTGCACTACGCTATAGGCTATAATGTCTGTTCCACTATGCTATGGCTATAATGCCTGTTCACAATGCTATAGGCTATAATGCCTGTTCCACAATGCTATAGGCTATAATGTTCTGTTCACTATGCTATAGGCTATAATGTCCTGTTCACTACCTATAGGCTATAATGCCTGTTCACAATGCTATAGGCTATAATGTTCTGTTCCACTATGCTATAGGCTATAATGTCCTGTTCACTATGCTATAGGCTATAATGCCTGTTCACAATGCTATAGGCTATAATGTCCTGTTTCATTATGCTATAGGCTATAATGTCCTGTCCACTACGCTATAGGTATAATGTCCTGTTCCACTATGCTATAGGCTATAATGTCCTGTTCCACTATGCTATAGGCTATAATGTCCTGTTTCACTATGCTATAGGCTATAATGCTGTTTCCACAATGCTATAGGCTATAATGTCCTGTTTACTACGCTATAGGCTATAATGTCCTGTTTCCACTACGCTATAGGCTATAATGTCCTGTTCACAATGCTATAGGCTATAATGCCTGTTCCACTATGCTATAGGCTATAATGTCCTGTTTCACTATGCTATAGGCTATAATGTCCTGTTTACAAGCTATAGGCTATAATGCTGTTCCACTATGCTATAGGCTATAATGTCCTGTTTCACTATGCTATAGGCTATAATGTCCTGTTCCACTATGCTATAGGCTATAATGCCTGTTCCACAATGCTATAGGCTATAATGTCCTGTTCCACTATGCTATAGGCTATAATGTCCTGTTCACTATGCTTATTGGCTATAATGTCTGTTTCACTATGCTATAGGCTATAATGCCTGTTCACAATGCTATAGGCTATAATGTCCTGTTTCACTACGCTATAGGTATAATGTCCTGTTTCACTATGCTATAGGCTATAATGTCCGTTGCACTATGCTTATAGGCTATAATGTCCTGTTCCTACGCTATAGGCTATAAGGCCTGTTCCACATGCTATAGGCTATAATGTCCTGTTCCACTATGCTATAGGCTATAATGTCCTGTTTCACTATGCTATAGGCTATAATGTCCTGTTTCACTATGCTATAGGCTATAATGTCCTGTTTCACTATCGCTATAGGCTATAATGCCTGTTCCACAATGCTATAGGCTATAATGTCCGTGTTCCACTATGCTATAGGCTATAATGTCCGGTTGCACTACGCTATAGGCTATAATGTCCTGTTTCACTAGCTATAGGCTATATGCCTGTTCCACTATGCTATAGGCTATATGCCTGTTCCACAATGCTATAGGCTATAATGTCCTGTTGCCTACGCTATAGGCTATAATGCTGTTCACAATGCTATAGGCTATAATGCCTGTTCCAACTAATGTATACAGCTTATATGTTTGTTCCACTATGCTATAGGCTATAATGTCCTGTTTCACTATGCTATAGGCTATAATGTCCTGTTTCACTACGCTATAGGCTATAATGTCCTGTTCACTATGCTATAGGCTATAATGCCTGTTCCACAATGCTATAGGCTATAATGTCCTGTTGCACTACGCTATAGGCTATAATGCCTGTTCCACAATGCTATAGCTAATGCCTGTTCCACAATGCTATAGGCTATAATGTCCTGTTCCATATGCTATAGGCTATAATGTCCTGTTTCACTATGCTATAGGCTATAATGTCCTGTTTCACTACGCTATAGGCTATAATGTCCTGTTGCACTACGCTATAGGCTATAATGTCCTGTTCCATCTATGCTATAGGCTATAATGCCTGTTCCACAATGCTATAGGCTATAATGTCCGGTTGCACTACGCTATAGCTATATAATGTCCTGTTCCACTATGCTGTAGGCTTATAATGCCTGTTCCACAATGTATAAATGTCCTGTTCCACTATGCTATAGGCTATAATGTCCTGTTCCACTATGCTATAGGCTATAATGTCTGTTCCACAATGTCTATACTATAATGTCCTGTTCCACTATGCTATAGGCTATAATGTCCTGTTCCACAATGCTATAGGCTATAATGTCCTGTTCCACAATGCTATAGGCTATCATTTCAATTTCCCCTTACAGAAAGAAAACATATATAGTAGCATGACCAATGAACACAAGCTAAGCATGTCCAACCTTGATTATCTATTCCGCGTCTCTCACATAGGGAAACCAGCCTGAGACACTTGTAGAAAACTCTGAAAGATGTGTCGTTGTCAAGAGCTCCTAAAAATCACCCGTAGTTCACACTTTTTGCTATTAGATTTCATTTCTAAAAGCAGAGTAATTACTTTGAAGTGTACTTAATTCCTTTTCAATCCCCTAGGATGTCTGCAAGTATAACACAGCTGTACTATTAGTGTAATTTCACGCCGTAGCTCCACTTTTTGTCACAAATGACTCTCAATAGGGAACTACTTAGAGCATCCAAGTTAACATTCAGTAGGATTCACACACTCAACAGTCAGTCATCAAAGCCAGTCCGAGATAGATATATTCTGTTATCTATAGCAGCATCTGTTCCTATTCATTACCATGCTATTGAGCACTGTAAGAGCCTAATTGGCTGACAGTAGGAACAGTGGGACTCAATATAACAAGATTAATAAAGAAAACACATTCATTCAAATAATTGTATATTCACAGTTTATATAGGATGTGTGAGAGTGTGGTCGAAAGCAATGTCTAAGTTATGAATATGGCACCATGTAATGTGCATACATAACATGGTGTGTACATACATAGTGCCATGTGTGTGTGTACGTTACTTGTGTATACATGCAGGCGTACATTCATGCATGTGAGTTTAGGCATGTGTGTGTAAACCTACCCAGCACAGTGATGTCTGCGTAGGCCTCCTGAGGAGGGTCTGTGTAGAGCTGGCACACATAGCGTCCCTCATCTGAGAGAGACACGTTGGACAGAGACACCCGCAGTTCGTTGTCGGAGAAATTCACCAGCTGGAACCGGCTGTCCTTCAGGGCTGAGGAGATACAGATGCCAGACAGACAGTTAGGACTGGGAGATACACACACGTGTGTGTGTTTGTGGTATGTGTGTGTGTGTGTGTGTGTGTGTGTGTGTGTGAGAGAGAGAGTAACAGAACGAGAGAGAAACAGAGAGAGAATAACAGAAAGAGAAACAGAAACAAAGAGACACAGAGAGAGTGAATCAAAAGAGAGACAAACAGAGAGAGAGCAACAGAAAGAGAGAAACAGAAAGAGAGAGAAACAGAAAGAGAGAGCAACAGAAAGAGAGAAACAGAAAGAGAGAGAAACAGCGAGAGAAACAGAGAGAGAGAAACAGGAAGAGAGAAAGAGAGAGAGAAACAGAAAGAGAGAGAAACAGAGAGAAACGGAGAGAGAAAGAAAGAGAGCGAACAGAGAGAGAGAAACAGAGAGAGAGAAACAGAGAGAGAAAGAAACAGAGAGAGAGAGAGAAACAGAGAGAGAGAAACAGAGAGAGAGAGACAAACAGAAAGAGAGCGAGAGGGAACAAACAGAGAGAACAGAGACATACTGAAATAGTGCAGTAAAAGTATTTGGTCTGTATTCATATAGCTAGTAGTTATGCTGAAAAAAGCCTCCTAAATGGTAAAAAGCCTCAGCATAACATCCCAGGTCTCTAAAAAGAAAAGTGAGTTTCAGAATGATTCATAAAAGTTGATTTATAAACCATTTAATCTCTCCAGTCTACAGAGCACTCCCTGGGCAGGAAAATAGGAGAAGTGCCCATGAAGACCTCACATATTCTGGAAAAGGAGAAGTACTGTAACATACATTATGAATTCAATCACAAGAGCTTGAGGTCCATACTAAATAAAAAAGTAGCTGTTTTGAACAAAAATCTGTAGTTTGGACTGGCGTGCCATAGAAGTATGGTGTTGCTCAAGTTAGCTTTGAGTGTGGCAACCTAGCTTAACATCCTACATCTTACATTTAGCTACATCTTTTTCCACGTCAGTTAACCCCCCATTTGAACACTGTTTTACATAAATACCCCCAGATGGTTCCTTGGAGAGTGTAATGATGTTTTGACCTACCCATTCCTTATCAGGTCTTCTATTAGCGCAGAGCTAAATAACTCAATCTATTCAGCCTATCTTTAAAACATGGGGAGTGTTCGTTCCTGTCAGAGCTCCATGTCAGGCAGCATCTTGATCATTACAGAGGCCTTTGAGCATCTTCCTATATGAAACCTCATTCCCAATCCTGTCTCATAATTTGAGGAGTCTTTGGAAGTCTCTCCTCAAAGGATAGCGATGAGCCTTGGCATAGCGTTGAGAGTCAAAGGCCTTGCTAGGGAGGAATTAGCTGGCATGAAGCAGTTTGTTCATTGACAGGTGATTACTCAAGTGTGTTGAGATTATAAAGAGGCTGTAGCCAACATCAGGGTTGCACTGTAAAACAAGTTCAGAGGAAAAATGCAAAAAAAAAAAATACAATCAATAAGTAATGTTGGATCATTGCCCTCTACATCAGGTGTAATGTACTTTAACTCTACCTACACGTACATATTACCTCAATTACCTCGACTAACCGGTGCCCCCGCACATTGACTCTGTACCGGTACCCCCTGTATATAGCCTCGCTATTGTTATTTTACTGCTACTGTTTAAATATTTGTTACTTTTATTTTCAATTTTTTACTTATCGTGATTTTTTCTTAACTTCTTAAAGCATTGTTGGTTAAGGGCTTGTAAATAAGCATTTCACTGTAAGCTTGTTGTATTCGGCGCATGTGACAAATACAATTTGATTGGATTTGATTTGATGTACCGTATGTGAGCTATAAAGGTTGATGATGACACTAACATGAATTGATGATGACATCCATAAAGTTGGTTTGTTTCCTCGATCCCTAAGTATTGGAGCACTGGGCCAAATATATAAAGCAACAGTAAAAGCCTTGACATTGGGTCTCTAACGTCAGGTTCAGGGACAGTGTTACTGTGTTAGTGTTGCTGGATCAGTAACTTCCCAGGTGGTTGACAGTGAGTGGACTTGATAGCTCTGTTGAGCAACTCTATGGTATTTAAACCAAAAGAAGCAGACGGAGAAAGCTAGTGCATTTGTAGATTTGATGGGGGATGTGTAGCCCTACGGTAAATGTTGGGTATTATTATCCTGGTAGAGTGTTTTGTGTAAGTGTCTGTATCTGTTTGTGTCTGTTGTTTTCCCTGTGTGACTGTGTGTCATGGTTGTTTTCCTCCTCATACACAAAGGGCTGACTCTGTAGAGAGAGGCCCTGGTGACAGGTAACAATGCCACTAGTCAGAGGGGGGTCACCACAGAACACAGCCTTCTGGGAGCCCAGCCCAGAATAGACCTGCTGCCCTGGGATTTACCAGGCTCCGCTGCGGGTGTAATGTTCAACCGGGAGCAGCAGTTAGATATGATCAGAGCTCTGACTCATATCTGATACTAACTCCAGCCAATTTACTGACACCCAACTGTTTCTATAATTACACTTGACTATTGCACTTCAGCCATTTTCATTGCTGCCAGTGTGAGTTGGCTTTAAAATGGGATAAGTGGTAAAATGACAAACTGTTAAAGAGGCTGTGTGGAATATGAGACTAAATAGAGAAAAGATGTGAGGCCAGAGTTCTTTCAAACACAGATTTGATAGATCACACACCATTCTATTTGTGTTGCATTCAAGGCTGTCACGGGTGTCATTGTGTTATCTTTATTTGAATCTCTCCTTTAACGCGGTAAAACACATCAATTACATTAGCAAGACAAACATGACAGAGATGTACACTCAGCCTTCTGTAACTTTCTGCCATACAGTGGAAAATTAGAACACCAATCTGGATACCACTCAGACTTGTGAAATAATTTTGGATGGAGATGAAATATGAAAACAAGAAGAAGTGTTTCTCATATCACCTTGAAGGTTGGCTCCAATCCAAGACACAAACAAGTGAAACTCATGCAAACTCAGGTTGAACCTAGAGGAAGCCATATGCTCATGCATACACATTGTCCTAATCTTAGATTCTCTTTAGATTCCTTATCTAAGAGATTATCTGGAAATTGCATGAACAAAATGATTAATAAATCAACTCAATGGCCAATTAAACATTAAATCAAGGACAGAAAGCATCCTATTTATATCAGTATTGTAATCTAGTCCTTGAAATATGAAGCCATCACCAATAGCATCATAACTGATGAGTTGCCATAAACTGCCAAAACCTTAAAGAGTGATTTATTTTAGTACAAGAGGCCCTGAAATATGGTACTTGAGATGAGACCCTGAGATACGGTTCAAGAGGGAGATAACCTGTGTCATCTTTTGGAAATGTGTCTCATGAAATGGTCAGTATAACGGTAGAGTATCCAGCGATGTTCTTCCTGTTGAGAGTATCCAGTATGATGGGGGAGTGTCCAGTGAAGCAACACCGTAGAATACTAGAAAGGATGTGTTAGATAGCTAGCCAGGCCGTTATAGAAAAATGATTCCATAGCATTTTCAGATTTAAGGATTAGTTACCTTTTTTTACAACCACATCTATATTTTTGATGTAAATAGCATGTTAATGGAGGATCCAGACTCCTTTTTTTGTGATTTCATGTTTTTGAGAAACTTATCCCAAACAGCAAATCACTTCCTTATCCTCATTGTATAGTATGAAAAAACATGAACAAAAGTCTTTAGATTGTGTCATTCCAAACTTTATCCGCAATGTTATATTCCATTTTTTTGCGACTCGAGTGATACCTCTCCGTCCATTCTATGTGTAACTGACAAAAATAAAGGAAACACTAGAGTAAATGACGGATACGAAGTGAAAGTATGGGGTGCTTCCACACAGGACAATCCAGACACTTGTAGAATATATGCCAAGGCACAATGAAGCTGTTCTGGCGGCTCATGGTGGCCCAGTGCCCTATTTAAACACTTTATGATGGTGTTCCCTTTATTTTGGCAGTTACATGCAGCAGCAGACTACATGGAAAATGGAACAACAGCTGGATAGGGGAAATGGCTTGAGTCGAGCAAGGAGGGAATATAACATTGAGGATAAAGTTCAGAACTACACAATTTCACATGTACAACATCTAAAGACCTGCATCACTATACTGAGAGCTTTGCCGTTTCTAAAAGGATGTATTGGGGTGTTTTTGAAGCCTTTGTTGATGTTTTCTCAAGACCCTTATACTGCACAATGAGGATGAGGAAGTGATTTTCTGTTTGGGGTAAGTCTCTCAAAAACATGTGAAATCACAAAATAGGTGTCTGGGACCATCTATAACATGCCATTACATAAAATGTCAGATTTGTTTGTGAAAAGGAAACATCTCCTTTAACTGCCAATATGCCAACATTCCATTCAAACAATGCAGTCAATCCACAGCCATACACTGGCTCCAATCAGTTGATAATAGGACTTAGACAAGCTGTAAATGCAACAAGTACTAGAATTGTATAACATAATAGCACTCACAGCTTTTCAAGTAAACTAAATCTGAGACATTTATGATCTGTTTACATATATTTTAGAGGCTATTTATGCAGAAAATGTATATAAAACCTGAATAAACTGTATTTATAATTATATGACAATAATAATTCCATTACACAATTTCTGATACATCACATGCCTAACTTGCAATTTCCGCAATAAGTAAAAGCAGGAAATGCATCACCTACTGTATGCCTCTACTTCCATTCATTCCAAATAGACCGATTTTGGATTTGTGACTGACCAAGATGGCTGCCATTTTTGCCCCATTATGGAACTTTGAGGGTTTATGACATAACCCCTCTAATAATTGAATAGGATCTCTATGAGAAGCACTTACGTCTGACGTCTCTGAAGTAGATGGTCTGTCTGTTGGGGTTAAGGAGCTGGATGACTGAGTCATCATTGTTCTTCACCCTGCAGCTGATGGTCGCCATCTCCCCCTCGATCACTGACACATTATCAGTCCCCAGGTTTTGACCTTCAACTGGACACAGACAGATGGACAAGAGGAGGAGGAAAACGCATGAAAAGTATAGAATTACTGCCATTCAGATTTTTTTTCATTGTGTAATGTTAATAATTTGGGTATTGAGACACACAAAACAGCATTGGCACAATAACAGACCACGGATTTGAACAGCATAATACTTCAGCACACCCACAGAGATGTGAACACAGCCTGACTGCTATAGACATATGTTGGCTGTACTTGCAGCCACATTCCTAATCCTCCTAATACAGTAGAAGGGCCTAGAATAATAGCGCCGAAGGAGATGGCTGCTGTTTTACGATTGTCACGTTCCTGACCTGTTTTCCTTTGTCATGTATTTGTTTTAGTTGGTCAGGGCGTGAGTTGGGTGGGTTGGTCTKGGTTTGATTTTCTATGTTGGGATTTTGTGTTCGGCCTGGTATGATTCTCAATCAGAGACAGCTGTSAATCGTTGTCRCTGATTGAGAATCATACTWAGGCAGCCWGGGTTTCACRTGTGTTTTGTGGGTGTGTGTTCCTGTGTCAGTGTTTGGGCCACACAGGACTGTTTCAGGTTAGTCACGTTTGTTGGTTGTTGTATTTTGTAGTGTTTGTTGTTTTCCCATTAAAATATGAATACTTACCAATCCGCATCTTGGTCCGATCCATGCTCCTCCTCGTCTGAGGAGGAGAACGACTACGACAGCCGTTACAACGATCCTGTAACCAATTGTGCTATTGTGGCCTTTCACATTATTTGTAAGTTATTTTGTACATAATGTTTTTGCCACCGAGTCTTATGCCCTAAAATAGCTTCTAGATATCAGGACAGTGATTTAGGTCCCGTGGAGCACTGGAGGAATACTTTTTCTTCAACGAGTCGGACGGGAAGGATTTACTTCAGACGCCCGACATGGCACTCATCCCAATAATTCGCAGGAGAAAGAGACGAAGGTATCGTGGACAAATATATACCTTTACCATCGGTCCTATTAGCCAACGTACAATCAATCAATAATAAAATAAACAAACTATGATCACGTATATCTTACCAACGGGACATTAAAAACTGTAATATCTTATGTTTCACCGAGTCGTGGCTGAACAACGACATGAATAACATGCAGCTGGCGGGTTTTAAGCTTTTTCGTCAGGATAGAACAGCGGCCTCTGGTAAGACAAGGGGTGGCGGTCTATGCATATTTGGAAACAACAACTGGTGCACGAAATCTAAGTAATTCTCTAGGTAATTCTCTCGCCTGAGGTAGAGTATCTGTCACGCCCTGATCTGTTTCACCTGTCTTTGTGATTGTCTCCACCCACCTCCAGGTGTCCCCTCTTTTCTCCATTAGTCCGCGGTGTATTTATCCCTGTGTTTCTTGTCTCTCTGTGCCAGTTCGTCTTGTTTTGCCAAGTCAACCAGCGTTTCTCCTAGCTTCTATTTTTCCCTGTCTCAGTTTTTTCCTAGCCCTCCTGGTTTTGACGCTTGCCTGTCCTGACGCCGAATCCGCCTGCCTGACCACTCTGCCTGTTCTGACCTCGAGCCTGCCTATCCCGTTGTACTGTTTGGACTCTGAATTGGTTTATGAACTCTCGCCTATCCCCGACCTGCTTTTTGCCTACCCCTTTTGTTATAATAAATATTGGAGCTCAACCATCTGCCTCCTGTGTCTGCATTTGGGTCTCGCCTTGTGCCCTTATAGTACGAACTGGCCATGACAGACCCAGCTAACTTGGACCAGCTCCGTCACGCTGTCTCCCTGCAGGGAGCCACCATTGGGAGGCATGAGGAGCTACTGCTGGACCTTTTGGAAGGTCTTCATTCCCTGACTGAACCCCATGACCAAGGGTTCAAGGCTATAATGGAGCAAATTAGTGAGTTAGCTCATAGGCAGCCTGAGACCTCCCAACCACCCAGTAACCTTTCTACTATTAGTGGATTTGTTCAACCTACCCCGGCTCCTCGAGAACCCCGCTTTCCTCCTCCGGAGCGTTATGCAGGTGATCCTGGTACATGCCGGGCTTTCCTTTCCTAGTGCTCCCTCATTTCTGAATTCCAGCCCTCTTTTTTCCTTTCGGACCGGTCGAAGTGTAATTTTTTTTTTTTTTTATGTAATCATGCTAATGTCCAGAAGGGCGCTCTCCTGGGCAACGGCTGTGTGGGAGCAGCAATCCGCTGTGTGCCATAGCCTGGAGGAATTCATGTCAGAAGTGAGGAAGGTTTTCAATTCTCCGGTGCCCGGGAGGGAGGCAGCTTGAAAACTACTGCATGTACATCAAAACTCCCGTAGTGTGGCAGACTACGCAGTAGATTTTTGCACATTGACCGCCGAGAGTTCCTGGAATCTGGAGGCTCTGTTTGAAACCTTCCTCCACGGACTGTCGGAGGGGATAAAGGACGAGCTCACAGCTCGGGAAATACCACGGGACCTAAATTCCCTCATCGCCCTGGCGATTAGGATTGATGGGCGCCTATGAGAATGCTGGTGTGAGAGGAGGTCGGGTCTCGGGAACACTCGTTCGTCTGCTGATGCTGGTGACCATCCGAAGGAATCCGGAAATCCCCGAAGTTTGTATTCCTGAGGAGAGCCGAAAACACCCAAGGTTCCCAGAGAATCATCGGCGACAGGCGAGTTGGATACTCCTGAGCCCATGCAACTGGGAAAAGCTAGGTTATCGGTTGGGGAACACTCATGTAGGCTTCTAACTGTTGTCTGTACTGTGGAAGGGCAGGACATTATAAAGCCACTTGCCCTGTTAAGAAACCCTTTTCTTTAGTCGGTAAAAGTACTCCGGTGAGCCAGACTGGGAGTCCCCTAACTTCCATCACCCATCCACCTTTGTTTGTGATTCTGCTGTGGGGATACCAGTCTAAGTCTCTCCGGGTGCTCATTGACTCTGGGGCTGATAAAAGTTTTATGGATGCTACCATCGTTTCTGAATGAGGTATTCCCACTCAACTTCTCTCTGTCCCCATGGATGCAAGGGCACTGGCCGGCCGCTCTATTGGAAGAGTCACCCATACACAGTTCCTCCTCATCGATTCCCCCCATGTTCCTGTGGTTTTGGGATTTTCTTGGCTCAAGAAACACAGTCCTGTTATTGACTGGACCATGAGCTCCATCCTGGGTTGGAGCCCGTTTTGTCATTCTCATTGCCTAAAAGCGGCACAGCCGTCCTTGAGACGTTCCGCTCAGGACGTAAGCAAAGCCATGGATGTCTCTGCCGTCCCCACTGAGTACCATGACCTTCTGGAGGTCTTCCGTCAGGCACGGGCTACTTCTCTTCCCCTGCACCGTCCTTATGATTGTGCCATTGAGCTCCTCCCAGGCACCACACCACCTCGTGGTTGGCTATATTCTCTATCCGGCCCGGAGACTAAGGCCATGGAAGAATACATAGAGGAGTCTCTGGCTACTGGAGGCATCCGTCTGTCGGCATCTCCTGCCTGCGCAGGGTTTTTCTTTGTGGAGAAGAAGGACAAGACCCTGCGTCCGTGCATTGACTACCGGGGTCTGAATGATATAACAATCAAGAATCGTTACCCCCTACCACTCCTCTCCTCGGCTTTCGAACCTCTCCAGGGGGCCACCATTTTTTCCAAACTGGACTTTCGGAATACCTACCACCTGGTTCGGATACGGAAAGGAGATGAGTGGAAGACAGCCTTTAACACAGTCAGCAGACATTATGAGTACCAGGTCATGCCGTTTGGACTCACCAACAGCAGACATGCTGTCTTCCAGGCATGTTCATTCCAACAATGTGCTCTGGGACATGCTAAACCGTTTTGTGTTCGTCTACCTTGACGACATCCTGTTTTTTTCACAGTCTGCCGAAGAACACATTCTTCATGTCAGACAAGTCCTTCAGCGCCCCCTGGAGAACCAATTGTTCGTGAAAGCCGTTCCATTCGGGGCTACAGCACTCTGGCGGCCCCCCTCTCTGCACTCACCTCTCCCAAAGTAACGTTCACTTGGTCTCCAGCGGTCGACAGAGCCTTCGTGGACCTGAAGCATCGGTTCATCACAGCACCCATCCTCGTCCATCTGGATCCGTCCCATCAATTTGTGGTAGAGGTTGATGCTTCAGATGTTGGAGTGGGGGCCATCCTGTTCCAGCAATCTGCCCAGGACCAAAAGCTCCATCCCTGTGCCTTCCTGTCCCATCGTCTCAATCCTGCAGAGAGGAACTACGACGTAGGCAACCGAGAACTCCTGGCGGTCATGATTGTGCTGGAAGAGTAGAGGCACTGGCTGGAAGGAGCAGACCAAGCATTCTTGGTTTGGACCGACCATAAAAATGTGGAATATCTCCGTACAGCCAAGCGCCTTAACTCCAGGCAGACCGGGTGGGCTTTATTGTTTACAAGATTCAACTTCACCATTTCCTACCGCCCAGGGTCCGAAAATGTAAAGCATGATGCTCTCTTCCGCCCTCTCCTGACATCTCTGCCTTTGTCGCGGTGTGCACAGTGTGTGCTCAGAACAAGACTCCACGGCAAGCTCCTTCTGGCCTCCTTCAGCCACTACCTGTCCCTCATTGTCCCTGGTCCCATATCTCTCTGGACTTTGTCACTGGGCTCCCTCTGTCTGATGGCAACCCTGTCATTCTGTCAACCAGCGTTTTTCCTAGCTCCTATTTTTCCCTGTCTCAGTTTTTCCTAGCCCTCCTGGTTTTGACCCTTGCCTGTCCTGATGCCGAATCCGCCTGCCTGACCACTCTGCCTGTTCTGACCTTAAGCCTGCCTATCCCCTTGTACTGTTTGGACTCTGGCCTGATCACTGAACCCCTGCCTGTCCTGACCTCTCGCCTGCCTATTGCCTGGTACTGTTTGGACTCTGACCTGGTTTAAGAACTCTCGCCTGTCCCTGACCTGCCTTTTGCCTACCCCTTTTGTTGTAATAAATATCGGAGCTCAACCATCTGCCTCCTGTGTCTGCATTTGGGTCTCGCCTTGTGCCCTTATAATAGTGGTGTAACGCACCGTAGTTGATCCGTGATCCGTACGGATCACCCCCCGCGGTTCGGCACGCATGTGAACCGCGGATCAATTGCAAAGTTTAACCATCATAGTGTGAAATACAGTTTTACTGCCACTGTTGCTTTTAAAAGTAATAATTCCCTAAATCTCGATGCAGAGTTGCAGTGAAAAGAAGTGTGTACGGTTCACATGAACGGGGGCGTGTTGAATCCCAACGAATCAATCCTGGATGCTCGCGTTGCAAAAAGCAAAGAAGAAAAAAGAGCAGTGACAGCCATGGCTGGCGGAGGAGCTGAAGAACTGGAAAAGCCTCCCGCTTCATTTAAGTCTCATGTATCGGAGCATTTTGGCTTCCCTGTCAAATGTGATGACGGAAGAAGGGTGGTGGACAACACCATTACGGTGTGTAGGCATTGTGCCACAAGAAAGCCGTAAGATCATGGAAATACATTGTGCATGACCACACAGTAAAGCGTCATCACCCTGGTGTGTCAGTGACAGGAGCCAACTCAGCCAAGAGACAACAACTTCTCACCGCGGCATTTAAGCAGTCCTTTGCTGCAGAATCAGACCGGGCTAAAGCCATCACCAAATCTATTGGGATGTTTAACGCTGCAGACATGAGGCCATACTCTGTTGTGGAAAACAAAGGGTTTAAAAATATGGTGAAAGTGCTTGAGCCACGCTACGAAATCCCCTCGAAATCGCCCTTTATGAACAGGAAAATATCAAATATGTCGACAAATTATCCAAGGCATCCTCTGTGTCCCTCACCACAGATGGGTGGCCCTCCAGGGCAACGGAAAGCTACGTGACTGTGACTGCTCACTACACCACAGATGAGTGGGAGATGCTAAGTCCGGCACTACAGACACGCCCCCTCTATGAGAGTCACACAGGCACAAATCTGGAGCAGGTACTGCTAGGAGCAGTAGCAGAGTGGAAGCTAGAGAGGCCCAATAGCAATATCCCAACCACCACAGATAATGCCAAGAACCAAGTAAATGCAGTGATAGAAGCTGGACTGGGGCCACAGATAGCTTGCTTTGCACGTGTGATCAATTTAGCATCCCAAAGGGTAAACTCAGTGAACAAGATGGACCGCCTGCTTGGGAGGATCAGGCAGGTGGTTTCCTTTTTCCACCGAAGCACAACAACCGCTCACGTGCTTAAGACCAAGCAAGAAATGCTACAGCTACCGACCCACAAGCTCATACACCATGTCACAACAAGATGGAACTCCACTTATGACATGTTGGAGCGCTATCTTGAGCAGCAGGCAGCTGTATACTCTGCACTGACAGACAAGACCCTGAAAAAAAATAAAGACATCATCACCTTGTCTGATGATGACGTGAAAGTGGCAGAGGAGGTCCTCCAGGTGCTCAAACCCCTCAAAACGGTTACAACCCTATTGAGCACTGAAACTGCACCATCTGTGTCCATGATCCTACCTCTGAAAACAAGGATTCTACAATCCATGGCCTCGAGTGAGGAAGACAGCACCATCATTAGAGATGTCAAGGCTGCCATTAGAGAGGACCTGAACCCCAGATACCCCCCTAATGTACAGGACTACCTTCATAGATCTACTGCACTGTATCCAAGGTTCAAGTCCCTGTCTCACCTAGACCCTGCCCTATACCGGAGGACATAGTGATCTCACCACTGAGTGAATTACTTAAATAATAAATATAGTGCAGTCTAATCTTAGTCTATGCTATTGCTATTATCATCCATTTTTGATTTGGAATAATAATAATGGATTTTATTAAATGTTATTGCCATAATTATAGTTCTATGAAATAGGAAAATCAATAATTTGTTAGTTTAATAGATCAAGATCAACATTTTTTTCTGCAGGGTCAAGCCGCAAAGCTGACAGGAGCAGACTCAGAGGCATCTCCTCCACAAAATAATTTGGCCATGAAGGGGCTTTTCGGGGAGACCTTTGCGAGCAAGGACACAGGCAAGACATGTGCCATCAAAGAGGAGGTGACATTCTACAAGGCAGCAAGATGCATTCCAGTGGATGGTGATCCACTGGTGGAAAAGCAATGAGTGTAAATACCCTCACGTTAACACGATGGCAAGACGCTACCTGGCTGTACCTGGCACTTCAGTTCCTAGTGAGGGTGTTCTCCACGGCAGGGGACATAGTGACTGCAGACTGTCTACCCTCTCCCCAGACAATGTAGACATCCTCATCTTTTTGAAAAATAATTTGAAGTTATAAGCTCAGGTCTGCTTTGCTTTATTTTTTTTTATGTGGACACAGGCTATTTTTTCATTCACTATTGTTCAAAGGAAGAATTGCACTTTAATTTAACAATTGAGTATTGAATATTTTAAGATTGTATTTAAACATTGAAATGTTCCTTGCTTTAAGTGTTCTTTAAGTAGTAAATGGAAAGCAGAGTTTTATTTATCTCCCTTTTTTTTTTGGCCTGTTTTACCTCATTACTACCAGCATGTTAAATGTGCAACCAGAGGGAAAAAAACTCTAGACCACCTTTACTCCACACACAAAGACGCGTACAAAGCTCTCCCTCGCCCTCCATTTGGCAAATCTGACCATAATTATATCCTCCTGATTCCTGCTTACAAACAAAAACTAATGCAGGAAGCACCAGGGACTCTGTCAATAAGAAAGTGGTCAGACGAAGTAGATGCTAATCTACAGGACTGTTTTACTAGCACAGACTGGAATATGATCCGGGATTCTTCCGGTGGCATTGAGGAGTACACCACATCAGTCACTGGCTTCATCAATAAGTGCACCGATGACGTCGTCCCCACAGTGACCGTACGTACATACCCCAAACAGAAGCCATGGATTACAGGCAACATCCGCACTGAGCTAAAGGGTAGAGCTGCCGCTTTCAAGGAGCGGGACTCTAACCTGGAAGCTTATAAGAAATCCCACTATACCCTTCGACGAACCATCAAACAGGCAAAGCGTCAATACAGGACTAAGATTGAATCATACTACACTGGCTCCGACGCTCGTCGGATGTGGCAGGGCTTGCAAACTATTATAGACTACAAAGGGAAGCACAGCCGAGAGCTGGCCAGTGACACGAGCCTACCAGACAAGCTAAATTACTTCTATGCTCACTTCGAGGCAAGTAACACTGAAGCATGCATGAAACGATCAGCTGTTTCGGACGACTGTGTGATCACGCTCTCTGTAGCCGATGTGAGTAAGACCTTTAAACAGGTCAACATTCACAAGGCCGCAGGGCCAGACAGATTACCAGGATGTGTACTCTGAGCATGCGCTGACCAACTGGCAAGTGTCTTCACTGATATTTTCAAACTGTCCCTGACTGAGTCTAAAATACCAACATGTTTCAAACAGACCAACATAGTCCCTGTGCCCAAGAACACTAAGGGGACCTGCCTAAATGACTACCGACCCGTAGCACTCACGTCTGTAGCCATGAAGTGCTTTGAAAGGCTGGTCATGGCTCACATCAACACCATTATCCCAGAAACCCTAAACCCACTCCAATTTGCATACTGCCCCAACAGATCCACAGATGATGCCATCTCTATTGCACTCAACACTGCCCTTCCCACCTGGACAAAAGGAACACCTATGTGAGAATGCTATTCATTGACTACAGCTCAGCATTCAACACCATAGTGCCCTCAAAGCTCATCACTAAGCTAAGGACCGTGGGAATAAACACCCCCCTCTGCAACTGGATCCTGGACTTCCTGACAGGCCGCCCCCTGGTGGTAAGGGTAGGTAACAACACATCCGCCACGCTGATTCTCAACAAGGGGGCCCCTCAAGGGTGCGTGCTCAGTCCCCTCCTGTACTCACTGTTCACTCATGACTGCATGGCCAGGCACGACTCCAACACCCTCATCAAGTTTGCCGATGACACAACAGTGGTAGGCATGATCACCGACAACGATGAGACAGCCTATAGGGAGTAGGTCAGAGACCTGGCCGTGTGGTGCCAGGCCAACAACCTCTCTGTCAACGTAATCAAGACAAAGGAGATGATTGTGGACTACAGGAAAAGGAGGACCGAACACTCCACCATTCTCATCGATGGAGCTGCAGTGGAGCAGGTTGAGTTCAAGTTCCTTGAGTTCAAGTTCCAAGTTCCTTGGTGTCCATATCACCAACAAACTATCATGGTCCAAACACAATAAGACAGTCGTGAAGAGGGCATGACAAAGCCTATTACCCCTCAGGAGACTGAAAATATTTGCCATGGGTCCTCAGATCCTTGAAAGGTTCTACAGCTGCACCATCGAGAGCATCCTGACTGGTTGCATCACTGCCTGGTATGGCAACGGCTCAGCCTCCGTCCGCAAGGCACTACAGAGGGTAGTGCGTACGGCCCAGTACATCACTGGGGCCAAGCTTCCCGCCATCCAGGACCTCTATACTAGGCGGTGTCAGAGGAAGGCCCTAAAATTGTCAAAGATGCCAGCCACCCTAGTCATAGACTGTTCTCTCTGCTACCGCACGGCAAGCCGTACCGGAGCACCAAGTTTACGTCCAAAAGGTTTCTTAACTGCTTATACCCCCAAGCCACAAGACTCCTGAACAGCTAATCAAAGGGCTACCCAGACCCCTCTTTTTACACTGCTGCTGCTCTTTATTATCTATGCATGGTCACTTTAACTCTACCCACATGTACATATTACCTCAATTACCTTGAGTAACCGGTGCATTGACTCTGTACTGGTACCCCCTGTATATAGCCTCGCTATTGTTATTTTACTGCTGCTGTTTAATTATTTGTTACTTTTATTTTCAATTTTTCTACTTATCTATATTTTACCTAACACATTTTTCTTCCTAACTTCTTAAAGCACTGTTGGTTAAGGACTTGTAAGTAAGCATTTCACTGTAAGGTCTATACCTGTTGTATTCGGCGCATGTGACAAATCACATTTGATTTGATTTGATGTGATTTGCACTGGTTGGCGTTATTGATCTCTCAGTTCAGAGTGGGTCCTGTGACTCTCTGCCAGATGGGCTGTAAGCACTACCTCTCACACACAAAGAGAAAGAAGGAGTTAGAGAGAGAAAGAGATAGGGAGAGAGAGGGAGGGAGACAGACAGAGCTGAATTATAGCTCTCCATCTGAGAGAGAAGGAAAAGAAAGGAGACAGGGAAGGACGGAGAGAGACAGAAGGAAAGGGGGGTAGTGGAAGAGAGAGAAGGTGGAAGAGAGAGAGAGAGGTGAAAGAGAGAGAGACTGAAAGAGAGAGAGAGAGACAGACAGAGAGAGTTGAATTACAGCTCTCCATCTGAGTCTCTGAGCACAGGGCTTTATTCTTCATCTCTTAGGAACAACAGCCTTGTCACCCACTGAGTCACCCACTGAGTTAGCCACTGAGTCACCCACTGAGTTAGCCACTGAGTCACCCACTGAGTCACCCACTGAGTCACCCACTGAGTTACCACTGAGTCACCCCACTGAGTCACCCACTGAGTCACCCACTGAGTCAGCCACTGAGTCAGCCACTGAGTCAGCCACTGAGTCACCCACTGAGTCACCCACTGAGTCACCCACTGAGTCACTCACTGAGTCAGCCACTGAGTCAGCCACTGACTGAGTATTGCCACACCTGTGCCTACCTGCACGGTCATGTTCTCATCATTAAAGCCAGAAACCAAGCATCCATTTGGTTTTCACAAAGAAAAAAGGTTTGTTTCCAGCCTTCCAGGTGAGGGTAAATCAAAAGTCACCTTGTGCTATCGGGCCGGAGCCAAAAGGCATAAGAAGAAGAATGGAGAATGCTTTTAAATGTCTCGGATTAGCACCAGGAGAGGAACAAGACTCCCAGCAACAGCCTGAAGAAAACATCCAAAGCACATTTGCATGCCTGAGTCGTCAGACACCTCCAAACCGGGCTGACATTTACAAAGTGGAAAAAAGCCCCTGCGTTTTCAGATAGTGATAATGGGAATAGACAGCCAAACTAACAGGATTCAAATGAGCTGAGAGAATGCAGCGACCAGCAAGAAATTAACCTCCTGTGGAGAAATACACCTCAGACCTGTCTGTAGCAATGAACTTTCCATTTCATTCCACATCACAGATATTGGTTCATCAAGCACACACACAACACAGGATGGTGATGACTGAAAATGGACATTGATATTGACCAGAGTGCAGTACATTCTGTACTAAATGGGTAGTATCTTGAGGTATGTGAGTGTTATCCTATTGTAAGGAAATCCTTTTTTTTTACTCCATGGAAGTGTTCTGTTTTTAAACTGTCTTAATTGAGTATCTGTGATGTTTGAGGAATCCATATTTGTTTTATTATTAGAAGCCTCTGTTTTCAACTACCTCTGAAGTGTGAATGTATAGTGGACTACTAGAGCATAGCGAAATACTCTAAAGGCGAATTGGTCCATAATTAACTCATTATAACACAATCAAATTCTTGTTTATTAAGTGTGCTCCAATGTTGGAATGTGGAAGTGTGTAATTAATTTGAGTGTGTCTGACTGAAATCCAAAAGGCTGCTTTGACATACTTATAGTAAGTAGGCCTACCCCAGCAGAGGAGCCCAAAACAGTTTGAAGTGTTGTTTTTATTTCGGTTTTGTTAAAGTAATCTAGCTGGCAGTCAAAACAGCAACACGAAGAAGCCTCAAAGAAAGGTCATTCTGTTCCCAATCTGTTGGACTGAGAGGAAAGGGACTGCTAGAGAAAATATCCATAAGGTTTCAGCAGCCCTTAGCAGGGTTGGGTCCTCTCCAATATCCATGGCTCATCTCCAATTCAAAACACACATAAATAACAGCACTGTGATTAGTAATCCCATCAAAGGGAAAACAGGCCACTTTGTGGAACATGGATTCTTTTTTGCAATTCTAGTAAACATTTTCAATTGCCTCAGCATCCTGGTCATGATTCGGTGCAAATGAGGAGAGGCAGTCATTCATTTCTGGTGGTGGGAGGGGTAGGCGGGAGAGAGAGAGAGATATGGGGTGCAGATGACTGGCTGATAAATTCACCCTCATTCTAGCAGCTGTCTCAGAGTGCAAAGTGCCAGTATTGCCACACATGGCTGTCCTCCTGTTCCTACGTCAGAACACACTGAATGACACAGTCAAAGATAATTCATTACAGGGCCTTCAAAGGGCTGTGAACTCAAATGCCGGGATGTTACAGCAGCGGCCTGAGATGGGCCCCATCAACAAGCAGCTCATAACGCAAGACACCGAGAAGAACTCTGCCGCTAACATTTAGTAGTTGGGGGGTTGAAATCAAGAAATATAATCTAAGTTCCTCTCTTCATTCCTTCCAAGAAGTTAGGAATGGGCACCTTTTGATTCAAATTCCTTTTTTCTTTGAACTTCTCTCTCTCTTTTTATTTTCTCACTGAAAAACATGAAAGGGGCAGTGGAAAGCAGGACAGCGCCAGGCCCCTGATTCCTCTCCCCTGAGTCACCGATGTCTGGAGCGGCCCTGTCCTTTTCAAAGAGGAACCAGGATCATTCTACAGTCATTAAGAATGAAAATAGCTCTCTTTCTCACACTCCCATTCAATGCCTTATGAGCTACATACATGTCCAGCTCAGTCATTAAGCCCTGCTCTCTAAGAAGGGAAGCTCTTTCAAGGACATCTGTAAGTAAAAAGCCATAATATCATTGGGCATTATTTGTGCTTCACTGTTTCAAGGCTCCTCTGCATCGTAGCAGGGCTTCTAAAGTTTCTGGCCTTCTAATGTAATCTCTTTTATCTCTGAAGACAATCTCTCACTCAAGTTTCATCTTGTTTCTGATCTGATGTCAGATGTCTGATGCTGCTTTGACAAGGCTTTGACTGAATAGAGATGTACAGAGACATTTCCCCTCGGAAAAGCAGCTCTCCTGTACTCTATTATCTTATGCAGATTGTGCCATGTTCACTGCAGATCAATGTTGGGGACTGCTCAATCTCACGTTCCACTGTATTGGCAGGTTAGAGGCTCTTTGTGCTCGTTGTTTCTTCTTAAGTGTGACAGAGAGACTAGGGGAGCTTCTAGCCTATAGTAGTGGTAGACATGGGCTTTCACAATACATAATGTTTAGCTTTGGTTTAGTGTAGGCTACCATAGTCCCTTTGTACAGTACATACCAGTCATGGGTCAACCAATAGAACACTAGACATAGACAACAATAGAATGCACAAACAGTAAACATAGTGACAGTAGCCATTAACAACAGGGAATGTAGAATGTACTCTGCCACCATCTGACATAGTCTTAGTTGAAATGGCCTCTATGCACAATAGCTGTGCTATACAAATACAATCAAATTGGCAGTAGATTGACATACGATTGTCGAGATTGCACAGCACATGAGCACACAACTCGATGCTTTTCACAAATAAATAAAGAGCAAGTGGAGCAAATGGCATCGAACATCGTCAGATGAACATTAGAGGAAAATCAAAAGTACCTGACAAGGTCTCAGCGGCTCCTGTTGCAGCAGTAGAGAAGGAGGAGGAGAGGAAAGGGGGAAAAAAAGACAGAACAATTGTAAGCAGAGGCCCATATTCATGATAGGACAGAACAATTGTAAGCAGAGGCCCATATTCATAATAAGACGGACACATTCATTCATAATTCCCACACGGAAGGTAACTCTGTCAAAACTCATCTCATTTTGGATGAGTCATAATCCACTGGTTTAAGCGCTTCCTCTTTTTAATTTTAGAGACTTGCATAAATCCCGAATATGTGTCAACTGAAATACTGAAAATTCCAATGTATTTTAGGGTGTTTCGCTTTACAAACCCACACAAAAATCATCTAAACTTTTCAGCACCTCTTTTACAACTACTGTAAAGTTTCAGTCGTTTGGGGGATATTAATATGGAACAGCTCAGGGGTAGCTAGTTAGCTATCTGTGGACTTGTTTTTCCCACCTCTCTCTGTTTGAGATTCCTGCCAGCCCAGGGGTAGAGCAGCCTCTGCCTAGTGAAGGTCCCCTGAGAGCCCTGGGGCACACCGGAATTCGCACGCTCGGAACAGTGGCCAGCCACCAGAGACTGGTATCTCACACCAGCAGGCCAAGGGAGACTGGCATGTTCTCAACTCCCCACGGCACCACCCTGGGCATCCTGGACTCATAGCACCGCTCTGAGTGGGCTCAGAGCAGCTCCATGGGGCCCTACCCTGGGGGTAGCTACCATCTTTCACACACACAGACCAACTGCCATTCATAAAACAACTCCACTGACTGCATAGTCTTATCGGCATCCTATTTCTAACATCACAGCTTGTTATAGTAAGCCTATTGATGCAGGCTAACATCTAATTGGACCATTTCGTAAAGAGCAAGCAGGCACACACTAGTCTTCTTGCCTGAGTTATCATCTTTGACCTAACCTGAATGGAAGGCATGTCCTTGTTATACTCTCTCAGCCTGGCAGGAATCCCCACAGGAGACAAATCACAAACCAGCACATAATAATAAAGGTACATGTCAGATTACAAATCATACAGAAAGTCGACTGAAAATGTGTTTTATTCTGTTATAGTATGAGGAGTGAGGATGTAATATATCTATATTCTCAGCCTAGTTTAAAACTATATTCATGTGGCAAAGTGTACAGCCACAGACAGGACTACTATAAATACCCGCTGGTCCTGTCTCTTGTCCCCTGCACCCCCTTGCTACCCTCATCCCCAATACTCCCCTGTACCTGGAGCACATTAGGCAGGAGTTATGAGGTGCCAGCCAGGCTGTGATTAGATGTCATGGCTGTCTCTCTGCTTAGACAGCATTGATAGACAGATTTCAGGGTAAATGTGTTTGATGCTATTCCCCGCAAGTGGCAGCCTCCACCGCAATCTGTCAATCATAGAGAATGAGGCCAGACAGGCCCACCGTCCTCCAAATAAAGCCTGTCCTTGTCTGGGCCTGCTCTCCTCCTCTTCTAACACATATTCCTTAGACTTCTGTACTTTATTGTACTTAGACAGAATCTACAAATGTCTGATATGCTGTTGTATGAATGTATTACCTGACATATAGTAAAATCTACAAACTATCTGAGCATTAGATAGTATGTGCATGCTTTCAGACAATACTAGCAGTGTTCAGCAGGCTGTCATCTGGGTGAATCCACAGAGCTGCAGTACACTCTGTGAGCCAGACTGATATCTCTGGAGACGGTCTCTCTTGGTGAGGGTGGAAGAGAGCAGCCTCTCTTTCCAGGCTGCTGGGTAATAGCATTTGGGGAAAGGTAACATTCCCTCTCTATGCTGTCAAGGAAACATTTTTCCTTCTTATTTCTGGCCATGATCTGCAGCTTATCGCATGTTATCTGTGTGTGTGTTCACAATGCATGTGTGGCAACAGCAGGAGGAGGATGCTGGGATGCTGGGATGCTGTGCGGCCCAGGCAGTCTCCTCTCCTCAGTGACTCAGCTTCTGGCGTGTGTGTGTGTGTGTGTGTGTGTGTGTGTGTGTGTGTGTGTGTGTGTGTGTGTGTGTGTGTGTGTGTGTGTGTGTGTGTGTGTGTGTGTTTAATTAAAAGGTTGGGAGGAGGGATGCAGACCTTTCTCTTAAAGGACATTTGGTGGAAAAGCCAGCACCTGCTGAGTAGACCCAAGGAACATAGATTGGCCGCTGTGGTCATCATTTTCCAAACAGCAAGCCATCAGATGGTTTAAGACCTCTTCTCAGAAGTAAGAACACTGTCCAGTTACCTTCAGTGACGTCTAAGATTTGTGTTCTAGCCAGTGTCTAGCCACAACTACTGCTCACAATATCCTGTGTTTACATTTTCCAAATAAACAGCTTTAAAAAAAAAAAATACTGTACATTCAATCTGGGATTTGAATGTGATATTACTGTAGTAACCACTCTCACTCATGCTGAGTCATGCCATATTTGTCTCAGCCTCAAGTCAAATACCATAATATTGTTAGGTTCTAATTTTCAGAGTACAAACTCAACGGACACTATGAAAGCTTTAAATCAAGTGTATTCTTCCCTGAGGGTCAATACAGCTGCATTAGACAAAGACATGGTTTCACCCATGGTAGTATACAGACCCCACTTTGGGTGGAGTCTCCTCGTTATCGCTACACATTGCATCATAGGCAGGGAGCTGAGTGATCTGGGCCTCAAACGGTTCCTCCCCTTATCAGTACTGCCACATGTGATCCTTTTCTCTCACTCAGCCCCTCCCAAGCTTCATTATGGCTCCCTTCATGTCTCTTTTATAACTAATGATTAATAATAGTTCAAGCTAAAAAACCAAACGTATAAATATACACTGAGGGTACAACACATTATGGACTGCTCTTTCCATGACATAGACTGACCAGGTAAATCCAGAAGAAAGCTATGATCCCTTGTTGATGTCACCTGCTAAATCCACTTCAATCAGTGTAAATGAAGGGGAGGAGACAGGCTAAATAGACTGTAGTGACACCTCTAGCACTGAAATGCAGTGCCTTAGACCGCTGCGCCACTCGGGAGCCCCAGCTTGACACAACTGTGGGAAGCATTGGAGTCAACATGGGCCAGCATACCTGTGGAATGCTTTTGACACCTTGTAGAGTCCATGCCCCGACAAATTGAGACTGTTCTGAGGGCAAAAGGGGGGTGTGCAACTCAATATTGGGAAGGTGTTCTTAATGTTTTGTATACTCAGTGTAGTACACTGTGCAAACACTGGAGAAAATGTAACACTCCAGCTATCTGTATAGTTGCCTGCAGCAGAGCGCTTTAGAGGGAGGTGTAGAGAGAGGTGTCAAGAGTAGCTATAGCTAAACAGAGAGAGCTGCTCTGGTACCCCACCGTTTTCTCAGATATGGCTTAATCCAGGTATCTGGTTGCCTGTGGAATATCTGTGAAAACACTTACCTATAACACCAGAGGGAATGCTCAGGCTAATTCCTCTCAGTGGCAGACAGAAACATGTTAATACATCTACAGGCTGTTCCTTCAATATACTGTAGTCAAAGAGGATTCTATATGTATCCCCACTTAAACAGTTTTCCCATGGCCAGAGGAGGTTTAACTACACCCTATTGATGGAACATACAAACAGACACTGAAGGTCAGATATGACAACCTCTCCCTGGATATGGCTGATTCCATGCTCAGAATATTAACATGGGCCTTTTGCACCCCTGAGTACAAGCACAGAAGCACACACACACACATGTATGCAGGCATGTACACACACGCGAGCAGATTGCTCGCTCACACAACACACCACACACACACAACACACACACAAACACACACAACACAACACACTCACACCACACACCACACACACACACACACACACACACACACACAACACACAACACACACACACACACAGAGTTGAAGCCTGACACGTTAGAGATAACTAACTAACAATTCTAAGGGATTGAACAGTACGCTCCCATGGTGAGTTCACAGTGTGATTTTCTGGTATTCAAGGGCTAGTTGGTAAGGAGGCTGATGTATGTGAGGATCTTGCAAAGATTGCATCATGTTTGTCTGAAAGCATTTGCAATACGTGTTTATAAGCTCTTCAATTGGAACTTCAAGTCCTCTCTGTAACACTAAAGTAATGTCTTCATTCTGAGAGCAGAAATGAAACAGAAAACATAGAAGCTGACAGAGAACTCTGCCCCTGCCTGTCTCAGGTGCCACTCACTGTCCATGGTTGTGTTAGAGATACACACCTCTGACTGGATGCCCAGCAGCCCCGCCAACTGCCATCTCTCACTCTAAACACGTCACATATACAAAGCTTTCTCTGCAAGTTGTACCGACCTGTGCTATATATCTGTGCAGAATACTGGCATCCTTTATTAATAAAAAAAATTAACAAAGAAACCAACAAAGCAACGAACTATCGCTATGTCACCATGACACTTCAAAGTCACTCTGATGTTTGACATAGCAAAATATAAATGACCACAGAACAGCATTTTTCACCCAAGAAAACGGAACCTACGCCATTATACAACAACAGTGACACCTCAGCCTCCCACTGTCATCCAAAATAGATTTAAAGGGGTTCAAAGGTTTTGAACAAAACAACCAATATCAGTATAAGCATGATTCTGCATTGTGTTATGCTAGCACGAATGGTTGGCACGAATGGTTGGCACGAATGGTTGGCACGAATGGTTGGGTAAGCACTGACTTCAAGGTTGCCGTTACAATAGGCAATGTACGCACCCACAAAACCACACAGGTTTAGAGAGGAACAGATCATAGTGAATGCGTAAACCCTGGCTGTGAGACACATCACATCTTATTCACGGTGTCTGTTCAGCTAAAGCCCTGTCTTCCATCTTGCTCCAGAGGGAGAGATCACACAGAGCCTTGATTCTTTTCAACCCGGTCTCAGGTGGAGGCGAGGCGGCAGCAGGAGCGTTAGTGGTAATGCCGCTGGAGAGCACACAAAGCTCTGACTCAATGCACAGCTCGCCTCTGATTGCATTGTGCTCACATGCAGCTTCTTTAAATCAAAACTTGGAAAGAGTCTTATACGGGTGTAATCATTGCCTCTTTTCTTTTAGTTTTGGGTACATTGTTCCCCTTCATCTATTGTGGTGCCATGCAAGGGGCTGTGCTGACGACGCCTGACGGGACAGGTTGGGATGTGTGTGTGTGCTTGTGTGCATGTGTGTGTGCATATGC
>NC_036841.1:1162778-1207288 GCF_002910315.2 Salvelinus sp. IW2-2015
CTATGTTGCGTGGGTATGTTGTGTACTGCATGGTATGTGAATGTTGTGGGGGGGGGTATAGGACTCAGTAGAAGCCTCTGCAGTGGCAGCAGAGAGGGGTCAGGATGTAAAGGGCTGGAGATGGTCAGAGCAGCTGCCTGCACCCACCTCACGTCTGGAATCTCTCACAGAAATTTAAACCACTGGCCTCAGGCAAGACTCGCCTCGCCTCATCTTATGGAAAAACACAAAGCCATCTCACAAGGTTATTGCTATTTGAACTCTGTCTGCATTGTGATGGAGTATGGCTGCATGAGCCTTGAGATTTGAGTTTTGAGACAACTTGACAAATGTGTTTGTACTGTTTAAAAATCCCACTCATTGAAATATACAATCCAGTAGCTATTGTGGCCTGAACCACTGAGCATGCTATCCTTGAGATCTGTTTCAAAGAGACACGACCACATTCACATTAATCTCCGATTGGCCACTTTTGTACCTTGGTTATGGCATATCATTACATTCTAGATGGATGAGTATTTATCCCCACAACAACATATCTTTCTCTCTGCTGGGTGTGTTGTGTGTATGTGTGTGTTGTGTGTGTGTGTGTGTGTGTGTGGTGGTGTGTGTGTGTGTGTGTTGTGTGTGTGTGTTGTGTTGTGTGTTTGTGTGTGTGTTGTGTGTTGTGCTGTGTTGGTGCTGCGTTGTCGTGTGCTGCCGCTGTGCTGTGCGTGTGTGTGTTGCACCTGTGCCCATTCTTCTGTGTCTGGCCCTGGTGCTGCGTGCGCGTGTGCAGTGGTGTTGTTGCACCTGTCCCCATTTGTCTGTCTGGCCCTTGTGCTCATATCCTTTCTCATATCACATCCATCAGCCCCACAGCTCTAATCGCCCAGGCCGCTAAATACATCCAATTTAGTTTGAGTTGTTATTATTCTTTTGTGCTCATTCAGACTACCTGTTTCACACTCCCCTGTTCTGTGTGTGTGTGTGGAACTAAAAAAGAGTAAAAGGAGAGGGGCCTTTGTTTCTTCGCGGTTTATAGCCCCGTTTCCATCTTCTTCACTCACTATTTTCAATTCTATCCTTTTCAACCACTAATACGTTCATCAGGTTGTGATGTGCTGTGGTTGTGTTGTGTGTGTGTGCTTGTGTGTCTGATTAATTATTGTGATTCTGTTGTGTGTTTGCTGACGCTTTCGTCGTGGGTGCGCGTGCGGCCATGCTTGCGTGCGTGCGTGCCGTGCATATGAGGTTGTGTTGTGTTAACAGGCATACCATATAAATCGCTGCTCATACACAAGCTTCTACCCTGCCCTCTCCAATCTCACAAAGTGTACACAGCTTGCAACACTACCTCTCTGTTTGGAGTTAAAAAAATCATTTCCACACCTTTCATCGTACCGTGGTTCAACAATGACATGCCATGTCTCTCATTAACATTTCATTAGAAATATACACATACTTCCTGCATACTCCTTATCTCTGCTTAGGCTCTGCTCTTTCACGGATAGCTCACTCAGATACATGCATCATATAAGATCATAATAAGCTAACAGAGAGTGAGCCACAGTATCTACTATCAATTCCCTGAACGAAGCAAATCCACTGCACAAACCAGACATGAGCAAATGCACTCTGTTACAGCAATACATCTGCCCTGCCGTGCGTGCGTGCGTGCGTGCGTGCGTGCGTGCGTGTGTGTGGTGGTGTGAACATGCATACCATTATAAATCGCTGTCAAAACAAGGCTGTCTCCCTGCCCGTCTCCAAATGATGCACAATGTACACAGTTGAAATTACCTTCTCTATTTGAGTAAATAAATCTATTTTACACACTGTTCTTTTACAGTGGTTCAGACAGGACATGCCATGTATTCATTTAACCATTTATTAGAAAAGATTACAATATTTGCAATATGTTAGTCTTGGCGTTAGGCTCTGCTCCTTCGGGGTAGCTCACTGCCAGAGCATGCATAATGATAAGATCATAATAGTAACAGAGAGTGAGCAAGGTATGCTATATCAATCCCCCTGAACGAAGCAAAATCACAGCACAAACAGACATGGAGAGTAATGCATGTTACAGCAATAGCATGTCACCATGAACACCAGCACATAGCGTGCACGTGTCAGCCATCAGGGTTTGAGGGTGCAGCACCTGGTTGACTAAATAGGCCGCCATATTAAGGTCGAGTGAATATAATTGCTGCAATATCAGCTGATGCAAATACTTGGGTTTCCTGTCTGGTGTTCCTGTAACTACTGATAACACATTATACAATGTATGTATACAGATATAGGATCTTCATTTGAGACAGTTTGCTATAGAAAGAAAATAATCCTGCAGCAACAGGAAATGTGAATTATAACGTGGATTATAATTTATTACATTTTTGTAGGGGTTGATAAAAAAAATAAGGTAAAAATCAAGTCTAAAATTTCAGTGGAAATTACAAACTTCAGAAACCTTTTTAAATCTCAAATACACTACACATTTTAAATGTATTTAATTGCAGGAAAGTTCTCCTGCAACAGGGTGATCTAATTAAGATCCTACACCTCTATGGCTCGGCCTACACAACACAACGAAGAACACAAATACGCTACGGTGAATAAAATAATTGTCTCAGTAGATATCAAGTCAAACACCTGCATGTTCAAACCATAAGAATATTGCAATCTAACGTCAAATCGATAGCATGTGGCAGCAAATGCATAGTGTCAGCAGTAAAAAGAGGAAGATAAATCTGACTGAGAGCACACCCAACGTAAAATAAAAAATGGACTATTTTAACATAATGCAGCATTTACACTACCATTCAAAGGTTTGGGGTCATTTAGAAATGTCCTTGTTTTTGAAAGAAAGTTTGAGAAACAGACGCCTCACAGGTCTTCAACTGGCAGCTTCATTAAATAGTACCGGCAGTCTCAACGTCAACAGTGAAGAGGCGACTCCGGGATGCTGGCCTTCTAGGCAGAGTTCCTCTGTCCAGTGTGTGTGTTCTTTTGACCATCTTAATATTTATTTTTATTGGCCAGTCTGAGATATGGCTTTTTCTTTGCAACTCTGCCTAGAAGGCCAGCATCCTGGAGTCGCCTCTTCACTGTTGACATTGAGACTAGTGTTTTGTGAGTGATATGTTTTCCAGTTACCCCTCTCACCCTGTAGGTGAGAACAGAAGTGAGAAGTGCTTCTATACTGCCTGTGTACCAGCTATATCGCCCTCTAGACAGAGAGAAAAAAACTGAGTAGCTTACACTGGTGTTTTTCAGGTACTATTTAATGAAGCTGCCAGTTGAAGACCTGTGAGACGTCTGTTTCTCAAACTAGACACTCTAATGTACTGGTCCTCTTGCTCAGTTGTGCACCGGGGCTTCCCACTCCTCGTTCTATTCTGGTTAGAGCCAGTTTGCGCTGTTCTGTGAAAGGAGTAGTACACAGCGTTGCACCAGATTTTAAGTTTCTTGGCAATTTCTCGCATGGAATAGCCTTCATTTCTCAGAACAAGAATAGACTGACAAACTTCAGAAGAAAAGTCTTTGTTTCTGGCCATTTTGAGCCTGTAATCGAACCCACAAATGCTGATGCTCCAGATACTCAACTAGTCTAAAGAAGGACAGTTTTATTGCTTCTTTAATCAGAACAACAGTTTTCAGCTATGCTAACATAATTGCAAAAGGGTTTTCTAATGATCAATTAGCCTTTTAAAATGATAAACTTGGATTAGCTAACACAACGTGCCATTGAAACACAGGAGTGATGGTTGCTGATAACGGGCCTCTGTACGCCTATGTAGATATTCCATAAAAAATCTGCCATTTCCAGCTACAATAGTCATTTACAACATTATCAATGTTTACACTGTATTTCTGATCAATTTGATGTTATTTTAATGGACAAAAAAATAGATTTTCTTTCAAAAACAAGGACATTTCTAAGTGACCCCAAACTTTTGAACGGTAATGTATATGTATAAAGAAAAAAGGCAAATGGGAGGAAAGACTATTAGTGAGGACTAACTCCAGGATTATGCAGAGTCGGCGAAATGCGCCAGTGTTTTACAGAGTGTATTGATTAAAACAGAGATCTATTTGAAGAGACCCCGCCAAATGGCAACTATAGTAAATTCACAATGGCAGGCTAATATACGACTTCACAGCTTGACATTTCCTCCCCTCCACACGAAGCGCTCTCTAGCTGTGTGCCAATGGCCATATGATTTAGTCCGGACTCACATGAATATTTCATATTAGCGCCTAGCTGGCTCGTGGCTTCCAGAAAATGGATTAGTTTTAGTGAGCTTTGCAGAGACAGCCAGGAATTCTCTCACACTTTTGATGAATGGCTGGATAGTTTATGTTGTATTAAAAGTGCAAAACAAATGACTATCAATCATCGGACATTGACATGACAGCAGCTATACGCTTAACCCCTCCCATTTCTGAAATTCCCTTTCTGTGGTATTTTGCTGGATCAGCTGTCAAAGCAAATCAAATCAAAGCCTGCGCTCTACAGAACAGGTCAGCTTGGAGTTCACTATTAGACAAGCCTACTTTGAAAGAGAAAGCAAAATATTGGTTACTATAAAATATGGGTTACCAAAGAGGGCGATTTTTGTAATGCATTAACTTTCAATAGACACAATAGTAGGCTCTAACCTGGAGTTGAACCCTCTAGTTCATTTAGGAAACACATGTTAGGTAACACCACCTGCTTTAAGAGCATACCAATGGTTTCAGATAAAAGGAGGAAATAGAATCCAACTATGAACGTGGTGTGATTTAAAATCAATGAAATATAGAATTAAGAATTACATTCGTTTTTCAGGATTTCTGCCTGAGTGAAAAAGTAGATCGCAGCGATGACATCTGAGTGTGCATAAAGGTAGAGTTGCTAATGAATGATTAAATCTGCTCATCATGCTCCCACTACTACCTGTGTGGAGTGGGTTTCATTTGATTGGCTGGGTAATTACCTGAACGCTGGTTAATTGCTTGTTAATTTGCCCCTGATGACGACCACATCCAACTCACAACAAGTCTGCCAATCAGCAGTTTACACATGGTGCACATGGGGACTTGCTGAGAGAGTATGCATGCACATGGGGACTTGCTCAGAGAGTATGCGTGCACATGGGGACTTGCTCAGAGAGTATGCATGCACATGGGGACTTGCTCAGAGAGTATGCATGCACATGGGGACTTGCTCAGAGAGTATGCATGCACATGGACACATGTATGTACTACGCACATCTACTACAGCCCTGCAGCTTAAATCTTCTCCATAATTAAATATAATGACAAATAACTATACATAACCACCAACTCAAAAATTCACTTACAACAAACATACTATGATCTAAAATGAGATTTGGCCAATCTCCAGCAAGAGAGCAGATAATCAACTACTAAATTATCCCTATGTGATAACAGTAACTGCTATGCCAAGCTGAGCGAAGCAGGAGCTCTTCCATTTGGATGTCCATGAAAAACAGCAGACATGATTGAGAGAACGAGACCACTGAGTGTCTTGGCTTCTGAGTTAGAAGATAGGCGGCATGCTCACAGACTGGCAGGGAAAGAGAAAGAAAACACATAGAGAGACATATATAGAGAGATGCATGGACTGACTATAACTGTTCACTCCCCCACCAGATTGATATTTTATGGTGTACGATGTGGTACAGATGACTAGGAGAGGCTGAGATGAACTGAGAGGCAGTGTGCAGGCAGAAGAGTTTCATTGATTATTGTGTGGGTGCCTGTCTGGCAGTGTGGTAAGTTTATTTCAGGTATGTGTGTGTGTGTGTGTGTTGTGTGTGTGTGTGTGTGTGTGTGTGTGTGTGTGTGTGTGTGTGTGTGTGTGTGTGTGTGTGTGTGTGTGTGTGTGTGTGTGTGTGTGTGTGTGTGTGTGTGTGTGTGTGTGTGTGTGTGTGTGTGTGGTGTGTGTGTGTGTGTGTGTGTGGTGTGTGAAGAAACAGTGTCTGTTGGTGTGCACGAGTCCACCACATGTGTGAATGTATGGTGGGATGCTGAGACAGAACAGAGATTGCCGTATATTTGTATGTGTGTCCACGCGCATGCGCGTGTGGGTGTGTGCATGTGTGTGATGATGGTAGCACTGCCGCAGTCAGACTGAGCCATTAAAAAGTGGAGACACAGGGGACAGATGCACCTCTCTCTGAGCCCAACATGAGGCACAGGAAACAGGCTCTTTGATCATTACCTGCCTGCCAGTCTGCCCTCCACAGGAGCCGCCCATTACCACTGCTGATGTGCTGCTCTGACAAGCCATAAACAACACACACACACACACACACACACACACACACACACACACACACCCACACAACACACACACACACACACACACACACACACACACACACACACACCACACCACACACAACACACACACACACACACACACACACACAGACAAACACTACTCACATTCCAACTATCACTCAAACTAGTGTTGTCGTCACTCAAACACTGTCCCCCAAAGACACATATAGAATAGCCATGGCAATGGGTTGAAATTAATGCATTTACAGGTATTGATTGCTTTGGTGGAAATACTGTATGTAAGCTACTCAGTTTTTTTCTCTCTGTCTAGAGGGCGATATAGCTGGTACACAAGCAGTATAGAAGCACTTCTCACTTCTGTTCTCACCTACAGTGAGTAAGGGGTAACTGGAAAACATATCACTCACAGACTACTATGAGAGTCTCATTAGCTGACAGTGTCATGTCTCCCCCCACGCCCCTCCCCACAACACGGCCAATAGTCTCTCTCCTTGAAGTGTTTAGCTCCATCAACCTGTACGAGGAGGGTGAGGCCAGCCACAAACTGTGTTTGCTCTGTTGATTGGATGGCTGATACGAGAGCTGCAGGTTATTGCCACAACTGAACTGGTTTCAGGTGAACTCATTTTATTGTTTGCTCAGAGAGGTCATTCGTGAAATAGCCATCACATAGCTCTTCCAGCAGAGATATAGGAATGCATCACACAGATTTTATCAGACTCCCAGCATTAGCCATCAGACAGGAGGCATCAGACATCAGCACACATCATCAAACAGTCGCCATCTAACAAACAGCATCGGCTGAGATGCTCCTCTGTGACTCAGAGCCTGTTAGCTCTACATTCCCTCACTGGAACCTATTGTGTCTTTACAGACACACTGCCCGATGACAACATCTATTGCTGTGCATATGCACATTCCCATCTTCAAATAAGTCCCTATATGAAAATATAAACCTCAACATACAACTGAACACAGTACAGATCCTAGGCATACAAATACATTTGCGGAGGGAGTTGAAAAGAGAACACACAGAAGGCTGTTGTATAAAATACCTGTCTACGGATTACATCTTCAAACTAAGGACAACCATGGCATCCGTGATGGAGAGGGAGAAGCGTTCATCCATGTATACAGGCAAGAGAGACTAGCTACATTTTCAGATGTTATGCATTTCTAATTTGGTCAGAAAGTAATTGTCATTGCAAGTTAAAGTGTACTGTTAGCTAGCTAGCTAATGTTAGCTGGCTGGCTCGCTAGCTAATGTTACGTGTAGGATATGTGTAGTAATATTATTCTTATCTCAGAGACATTTGCATTGCTAGTTATAGCCTAATTTTAGCTAGCTAGCTAACATTGAACCTAGTTGGTTAGCTACCTGAAGATTCATGCAGGGTAGTAACGAAAAGAGTTGGGATTATGGTTCATTGTTTAGCTAGCTAGCTACATGTCTAAACAAAAGACTCCACTCTGCAAGTAACCATTTCACAAATTAGCTAAAGTTAAGACGTTTGATTATTTGAACTGCCTAGCCAGCTAAGTTAACATCAGCTAGCTAGCTAACAAGCTAGAAACTAACCAAAACATTGTTTAGAACGTTGCTTTTAGTTGCCTGGTTTGCTAGATTGACATATACTAAATACATTTTTCAACAGATGGGTTTATTGGTGTTAAAATATACCAGTTATGCTATTTTGGACCACCAGGCTGCTGATGTCATGCAGCCTGTAGTTTTTGTGTTTATACGTTTTCATAACGACAATGACAAGATTGATTTAGGACGACAATAGAATGTTCATGATGTCACTGCGACAACTGTCTACAGACATGTCGATAGACGTAGTATAAACAGTCTTTAGTCTTGAAATCTTTGGTTGTTTAGTACACTACCATACTCACTCTGTTTAGCACATGGTCTCACTTGTGAATATTTAATGAGATGGGTGTAGCTAAGGCTTAAAAGGTTGTGAACGATGCTTAATGGGAGTAAACAAAGAAGAACTCTCCGGTAGGTGTACCAAATAATTCAAGGGGCATTTTCTCAAAAATGGGTTTACAAGTTGATCAACTTTCAAAGCAAAATTACTTTCCTATTGTTCCTCGGCTGTAGTGTATGATATACAATTTTTTTGGCTCTGAGTCTCTCCTTTTATCCAATGTAAAAAACACAATTTCAAATTTTGCAACATAAGACCGAATCGAGCCAGCTGGTCACAAATAGAGACTAATGTTGTTTTATCTGTTGTTCTATTTTATGTTTGAGAGAGGCTGTGCTGTACTGTTCTTAGAAGCTCAGGGGGGAGAGGGACAATTACAGGAGGACCAAGGTCACGGTTAGGAGGACACAGTTTGTTTGCACCTGACAAGAGGCTGGCATGGGAACGAGAGTGTGAACAGCCAGCGGTGCCTGATATCAGTGCTCTGTACTGAAGTTGGACCAATCACGGCCCCCACAGTCAGTATTGGAAACCCTGCCTGGCTCTTGGCAGAGATGTGCTCTCTCTGTGATTCTCCTCTCGTGGCACTGCTCGCTGGGCTATGAGTCAGTGAGTCAGCCCCAACATGAAACCAAATCCCCAGGAGCCATTGCTCACTTTGTTGTGCAAGGTTAAACGAAACGTTGCATGAAGGCAATAGAGACTGTGATTTCCTGGAGGTAAAACTGAATGGGGTATGATAGAGGCACAGACGTAGGTAATATTACCCTCTGAGCTACAGGTCTGTGAGTTTGCCCTACTCCCCCCTCCTCCTCAATATGACCCACCTAGTTGCTATGGTGGCCAAATGTCACATTTGCATTTCTTTTGTAAGTGGATTTTAGCAAAAGTTAGGTGGAAAGAGGTTATGATAGAAAAATGATATCTGCGAAATACTGTGTCGTAATGTAAATGACTTTTTATCACACCACAGATCTACACGTCTGAAATAAACACTTGCAAAAACAATAACATTCAGACTGAGTTATTTTTTCAAAATAATTTCATTGTTCCAAATTGCCCATTTACGCTGTTTCTTCCTCTCCTCTCTCTCTCTTCTCTCTCTCTCTCTCTCTCTCTCTCTCCTCTCTCTTCTCTCTCTCTCCTCTCTCCTCTCTCTCTCTCTCTTCTCTCTCTCTCTCTCTCTCTTCTCTCTCTCTCTCTCTCTCTCTCTCATGAATGGGTTATAGAGCAACAGCCTCATTATCTAATGAGATTACCAGAGTCAATTTCAAGCGATGGTCCACCTTAACCCCCACATACAGCCTGGCAATAACACAGGGCCATATAATGAGGTAAAATAAAGGCTAAATGAATCCCTATCAGTGGAGCCAGGGGATTGGGGGAATGTGAACTGTGCACAATTAGCCAACTCATCCAGAATACAGAATCAGCCAGCGCCACACTACTCACATACTGTAAACCTCGTTAAGGTAGCAAAGCACACAGTCAGTCAATCTACTGTAGCGAGCCCTGTGGTACTATACAGTCAGTCAATCTAGTGTAACTAGCACTGTGGTACTATATAGTCAGTCAATCTACTGTAGCGAGCCCTGTGGTACTATACAGTCAGTCAATCTACTGTAGCTAGTACTGTGGTACTATACAGTCAGTCAATCTACTGTAGCGAGCCCCGTGGTACTATATAGTCAGTCAATCTAGTGTAGCTAGTACTGTGGTACTATACAGTCAGTCAATCTAGTGTAGCTAGTACTGTGGTACTATACAGTCAGTCAATCTACTGTAGCGAGCCCTGTGGTACTATACAGTCAGTCAATCTAGTGTAGCGAGCCATGAGCTACTATATAGTCAGTCAATCTAGTGCAGCGAGCACTATATTACTATACAGTCAGTCAATCTAGTGTAACTAGCACTGTGCTACTATATAGTCAGTCAATCTAGTGTAGCTAGTACTGTGGTACTGTCACGTCCTGACTATAGAAAGCCTGTATCTTCTATGGTAGAGTAGGTCAGGGCGTGACTAGGGGTTAGTCTAGTTTATATTTTCTATGTGGGGTTCTAGTTTGTTTTTTCTATGTTGGTGTTTTAGTATGATTCCCAATTAGAGGCAGCTGGCTATCGTTGTCTCTAATTGGGGATCATACTTAAGTAGCATTTCACCTGTGGGTTATGGGATATTGTTTATGTTTAGTTGCCTGTTAGCACTGCATTGTCGTCACGATTCGTTTATTCTTTATTGTTTTTGCTATAGTTTCACTTCTTTAATAAATTATGTGGAACTCTACATTCGCTGCGCCCTGGATCGCATATCTCTACAAACAAACGTGACAGGTACTTATACAGTCAGTCAATCTAGTGTAGCTAGTACTGTGGTACTATACAGTCAGTCAATCTAGTGTAGCTAGTACTGTGGTACTATACAGTCAGCAATCTAGTGTAGCTAGTACTGTGGTACCATACAGTCAGTCAATCTAGTGTAGCTAGTACTGTGGTACTATACAGTCAGTCAGTCTAGTGTAGCTAGTACCGTCTGGTACTATTACAGATCAGTCAATCTAGTGTGGCTAGTACTGTGGTACTAAAACAGTCAGTCAATTAGTGTAGCTAGTAGTCTGTGGTACTATACATCAGTCATCGTTAGTGTAGCTAGTACTGTTGGTACTATACAGTCAGTCAGTCTAGTGTAGCTAGTACTGTGGTACTATACGTCAGTCCATCTAGTGTAGCTAGTACCGTGTACTATACAGTCAGTCAATCTAGTGTAGCTAGTACTGTGGTACTATACAGTCAGTCAATCTAGTGTAGCTAGTACTGTGGTACTATACAGTCAGTCAATCTAGTGTAGCTAGTACCGTGGTACTATACAGTCAGTCACTCTAGTGTAGCTAGTACTGTGGTACTATACAGTCAGTCATCTAGTGTAGCTAGTACCGGTGTACTTACAGTCAGTCAATCTAGTGTAGCTAGTACCGTGGTACTATACAGTCAGTCAATCTAGTGTAGCTAGTACCGTGGTACTATACAGTCAGTCCTCTTGTAGCTAGTACCGTTGGTACTTATACAGTCAGTCAATCTAGTGTAGCTAGTATCGTGGTACATAACAGTCAGTCAATCTAGTGTAGCTGTAACGCGTCATACGAGCAACATCGTACGTATACACGTCAGTCAATCTAGTGTAGCTAGTACCGTGGTACTATACAGTCAGTCAATCTAGTGTAGCTAGTACTGTGGTACTATACAGTCAGTCAATCTACTGTAGCGAGCACTGTGGTACTATACAGCAAAGACAGAGCAGGATCTATCTGGCTCTGCCTCTCATTCAGTTCATTACCTCTGTACATTGATCATACAGAGCCTGAACTAAGATCAGTTCTTACAGTCTGAACTGCTGTTCATCTCTTGTTCTAACAAGTCATGGTTCATTATTTAGAAAACTCTTTCCAAAGGGGTGCTGACATTGTGTTAGCTTTCATCTCCTAACATTTTTCCCAAATCCCGGAACGACTCTAACCCCCATGGTTAAACATGAGAGAACTGAGATATTTTAAAAGTGACACCACTTCAAAGGCAGTGTGTGTGCTGCAGACCCAAAGAGAGACACAGGAAAAAGATTCACACAAGCCTCCTAGTCACCTGTAATCCACTGTTAATTCTAGGTCCCTTAAATCACACATTAAAATGCATGCCCACTCACCCAGGAACTGGTGAGTACTTGGGGACACATGGATGTTAGGATAATTCAGGAACATATGATTCAAATATACACTGACTGCATAATTCTTCAGCCACACTGTACATTTGTGTGCTGCACACTGATTAAATACTGATATGTATGTAGAGAACCGGGTAGCAGCTATATGTTGATATGGCCTAAACCAAGAGAAGGAAGAACTCTGCTCATGAATATATCATTGTCATTGAGCATCGGCAGCAGCCGTTTTAAAGTTACAACTCCTCGAGAAACTGAAATCTACCATGTTTTCTACCTTGTTGTTTTTAGCTGTTCCACTGAATGTCTCACTCTTTCATCACTTCCCTCCTTTTGTCTTTGCCTTCAAACTCTTTGAGTTTCTTCTCACAGCGGGTTTTGAAAGGTGCATCTCTCTGACAGTGAACTGCTTTACCCATACATAAACTGAATACAGCTACATCAAAAACTATTGACTCCAGTGGAGGTAAAATCTCCATTAGTCTTCCAGGTGCAATAGAAAGAAAAGCAACGTGTCCTCTGAGGATGGAAACGCATCAATAAATAGAGGAAAATAGCTTTCAAAATGCAAGATTGAACTTATTGTGAAGAGTCAGTTGTGTCAGCATCTACAGTATGCCCACCTCATTTTGACGGGATGTTAAATTGTTCAAACAGACAGTTTTAACAATTTAAAAGTATATAATGTAGGAGTGAAACTACTCAGTGACACTATATCGCAGTGACACTATAATCACATGCCAGTATACCCATGATGCAGTTGCAATGGACATGAGAAACACTCATTTGGCAGAGTACTAACAAGCTCTTGGGGGGAAAAAGTGCTTCATCTTAAGCTGCTCAAATTTCCATTTCCGTTTGATTGGACTCTCAGAGTGTTGTACGGCGGTTCAGCAGTGGAGCGAAAAGAGTCCACTTCATAAAGCATTCTGGCTCTTTCTGGACATCTTGTCCTCAGCAAATAAGCAGAAAGCAGATTGTTAGGATAGATTATACTAGAGAGGGACAGCATAGTATCTAAAGGAGAGATGACTACTTGATGATTTGATGTCTGTACCATAACAGAAGTTCTCCCTTGGGGTTAATGGTGAGGGGAGGGCATTGAGTATTCCATGTGTTGTGTTCAAGAGCCACAGCTGTTCAGTAACTGGTCGGCTTTCAGTTAGCTTTTTTTTTTTTTACCCAAACCTCTATAATTTTTCTGGCAGATCTCTTCTGCATCAACATATGAGAGCATAATGGCAAGGAGATTGAGTCATTCCAACCTCATAGAGGGATCAAATAGCATCTAAAACATTATTTCTAAAATAGATGCGTTATTTGTTGACACACACTCCATTCACCAAATCTTTCAGCTGAATTCCCACTTTCATTTTCTCTCTCGTGTGATTTGAAGCGTTCATGTTCAATCAACAGTGACGAATGAGAACATGAGACCCTCCTGAGGGTGAAGCTGCCTAGTGCTAGGCTACTTGTTCCTGACGATGATGTATGTGTTTGTTGGCTTAAAATAAAGCTGAGAGCAGCTAAATCTCTCCACTCTATATTTTGCTGTCTCTTTGGGTTTATCATGTGCAGATTTGGCAGCCAATTCCAGTCTTAAACACAATATCCAAGGGCAATGCTAAGGTCAACAACGATCCATAAACAATCCCTAAGTCTGAGACTCTTCCACTAAGCGTTATTCAAAGACGATCAATAGGATTTTGCGATTCAAACCCTAAAAACCAATTATGCTGCTTATCAGCAAAGCTCTCTTCTCTCCAAGAACTTTCTCACTGATCAATTATTAAAATCAACTTCAGATTTATTTTATTGTGTAGGACTTCTGAGAGGTAATTTTTCATTCCAACGGCCTTAAGCATTTCTTATTAAAATACATTATTGTTCTTGTAGATGTATTTATTTGATGTGATAGCTCATTAGTCAGATGAATGTAATGTACTCTCTCCTCTCAGCAGAGCTGGTGTGCTTGCAGAGTGGCCACCACGCTCCTGTGTCTCCATGGAAAGTTCAAGTGCACTGGTTCGCCACAACAAATGGCTCTTACAATGCATTCGCAATCAATCTAATATGAAAAATTAGCAAATCTTTGGCATTTAATTAAATTGGAAGTTGTCGTTACATATTCCACACACATATGTAAATGTATCTGACAGATCTTACGGTTTCAGTACAGTGCCAAATTAAAACAATTCTACTCATCAAACTAGCCTTGTCTAACTGTAATAGCCCCCATGCACCAGAAACCCACAGAGAAAAGTCCTGCCTCAGTATTAGTATTCTTTTCAGGACCATATGTGAGTGGGCAGAGCATGGGAGTATTCCAAATGGCACCCTATTCCCTACAAAGTGCATTACTTTTGACAAGAGTCCTGCCATTCAGGACACAAAACATGGCTCTGGGTTTACAACTGACTTGCTGGTCCAGAGTGAAGTCTTCTATAACCCTCTGATTAGACAGAGAGTGAACTCTCATCCCGCCAGATACAGCAGGCCTCTCTACTACCTAACTCAATGTTTACATTTACATTTTAGTCATTTAGCAGACACTCTTATCCAGAGCGATTTACAGTTAGTGCAATCATCTTAAGATAGCTAGGTGGGACAACCACATATCTCAGTTATAGTAAGTACATTTTTCCTCAAAGTAAGCTACCAGCAAAGTCAGTGGTAGTAGGGGGGGAAAAGTCAAGTGCGAGCGTTAGTTCACGATAAGCATTTATTAGGAGGGGTTGCGAGGGGAGGTGCCGTGGGATTATTTAAGATACTCTATGAAGAGGTAGGGTTTTAGATGTTTTTGGAAGATGGGCAGGGACTTTACTGTCCTAGCTTCAGGGGGAAGCTGGTTCCACTTGTTTATTTATTGTATTTTATTATTATTATTATTTTTACTTTAGTTTATTTAATTTAATGTATTATTTTCAGTGGTTTGATGGCACACGCAGGGAGCCCAGCCAACAGCGAGTTGCAGTAYTCCAGACGGGAGATGACAAGTGCCTGGAGTAGGAGCTGCGCCACTTCCTGTGTGAGGTAGGGTCATACTCTACGGATGTTGTAGAGCATGTGTAATACACTCACCATTGTTTTGCACCTATAGGCTACGCTACAGTACAGCTCCAAAGAGTTTAAATGGAGTGTGTAGATGTATACATAAAGTGCCTTTGTAATTGATTGTTCCATTGACGTCTGATACATGTCTGCACTCTATAGTAGATAGGCTATACAATAGGATTGAAACAATAGCAAATTGACTTCATTTCCTAATTTGTTCCCTGAAGATGAGAGCTGGATCGTAGACTGTGAATCATCTCATCCCCCAGCCAACCTCAGCCTCAGGAACTTTCTGTTTTAGGCATCTTGGCTTGAATTGGCTCTACTACCCTCTACACTGCCAAAGATGACCTACAGTACATTGTTTCAGTGGATACTACAAGTTAAGACTCTTCAGGGCCTAGACCAGGGCTGCATCCCAAATGGCACCCTTTTCTCTATATAGTGAACTTCTTTTGGTCTGTGTCCACTATGTGCACCACGTTGTCCACTAGAGAATAGAGTGGCATTTGGAACACATTTGATCCACAACATGACAACGTGTCACTCAGGTTGACCTCTTTTCTAAGACAACAGTAAAGGACAACAGCCAGTGGCGTGAACTTCGGATCTGTCCTTGTAACACACTCCCACCTCTGTGAGTGGATGTGAGTGGACATAGTACATATAAACCTACAGGTGTAGCAGTGATGTGGCTTGAAGTTACAAGCCCCATTACCTCCAAATCCAAACAGGATAACACGTTTTGCTTTTATTGTGTCTGAAAAGGATTTCGATTACACAGTTAAACGCTGTTTACAAACTGTGCTAATACAATTGAGTCCGGTGTTTCATCGGAGTCCTGGAGCAATTTTTCAAATCTATCTGCGCTAGAAAACAGACTGATGGAAAACACATTTACTGTGCTCTGATTACAGATTATTACAACCCAATGAACAAACACTTGTCTTGTCAACATCTCCACCATCAAATACTTCCTCATGATTGCAATCCTGTTTAGAATTTTAACTGAATGCATTTTGTTCCCGTCACACAGTCATTCCAATATGCATTATTCAACAAACTGAAAAGCACAAACACACGTGAAAGTGTACACAGTCCATTCATTACTAGAGCAGTAATTGCATCTAAATTCTGCTTTTGTTTTTTTGGCATCATCCCAAAGAAATGTATGAAAAATGTAACCAAACAAAATGCACAGCTACATTTGTACTTCTAATCCCCATAAAATAATGCCATCACAGCTGAGTGAAGTGTGAACTTGAGGTGGATATTTAAATCTGCTAGCCTGGAAATGAACTGCACACTGAGCACACTGAGCCAGGTTCAAACTGGCAGGAAACCAAGGCTTCAGGCACTGTTTCCACAGAAACACACTCAGCCTTACTCTGAGTTTAACTCAAAATCAAAGGAGATTTCCCCCACAGGCTTTCTGATTCAACGTATAACCTTTCACCTGAGCGTTCTTAAAGTCTTCAGGAAAAAATCCAGAGGTTTAGCTTTAGCTCTGTTCCATGACTGATGAGCTGGGGAAGTTTCCTCAGCTAAGGCTACAACATGACACCTTGCCCTGGGCAGACAGACACACAGCTTAGGCTAGGCCACAGTGTTACCTACAGTACCACTGCACTGGCAGGGAAGGACGGCCACCATTGATTTATTTCCTAACATGTAGGGCCTCCCACTATTCAAGTTTCCATCAATGCATACATTAATACGTGGAAGGGTAATATGGAACCTTAGCAGTGTGCATTGGTGAAGAGATTTGAGCTATTCTGATAGTGTAGTCAAGTTAAAAAGCTCCACTCTAAGCTTATGTTATCCTGATCAACAGTACAGGTTTATCTATCTCTTTTGCCAATGCTCTGAAAAGAACCATACCAAGATGAGAACCAGGGAAGAGCAGAATTGGCATCTGTTACTGTATCACATTCACATTCAGCTCTACAGGAAGTTGTCACAGACATAGCTCACACTACAGGAAGTTGTCACAGACATATCTCACTCCACAGGAAGTAGTCACAGACATAGCTCACTCCCCAGAAAGTTATCGCAGACATCTCGGTGTGTAGGTACATGATGCCCTTGGCGCCGGGCCCAGGGACGGGGAACAGCGGATCCCAGATAAGTCGCAGCACAGAGTCAGTTGGCAGAGCACAAAACAGGAAGTGATCACGACCCATATCTCAGACCACAGGAAGTTATCAGATGCGGTGTACTACACAGAAAGTCATCAATGACAAACATTAAAGTAACATGAAAAGATAAGTTATGTTACCCTCAGCTGTTACTAATTTCTACCTCTGAGATTTTTCATTAGGGCCTATGATTGTTCGAATGAGGGAAGTGCATTTTGTAATTGGATATGCAAGCAAGTAAGTGAATAATGGATCTTTATGAGTAAAAAGCCTGTTTTGCATACGATAGGGAAAGCTGCTGTTTTGCATAATGCATGGTGGTGTGGTGGTCATTTTTTAAACTGATAAATGTGTTTTCAGGCTTGTGCGATACACAGTGTGCATGAGAACACCCCGGTCTGTGATTAAAAGGAGCAGTTTTATATCAGAAACATTTGCTTTAATCAGCTCTAATGGGATTGCCTTTAATTTCTTCTGCACAGCCCATAGCCTTGACTTAAAGGGATACTTCGGGATTTTGGCAATGATAATTATCTACTTCTGCAGAGTCAGATGAACTCGTGGATACAATTTGTATGTCTCTCTGTCCAGTACGAAGGAAGTTAGAAGTAGTTTTGCGAGCCAATGCTATCTAGCATTAGCACAATGACTGGAAGTCATTGTGCTAACGCTAATTAGCAATTGCGCTAGCTCTAGTTAGCAACTTCCTTCAAGTGCAGAGACATAAAAATGGTATCCACAAGTTCATCTGACTCTGTGGAAGTAGATAAAGGGCCACATTGCCAAGATTCCGAAGTATCACTTTAACTTCAGAAGCTCCGTATGGCACAGATTCCTTCCTCATCCATTTAATCAGCCCCCAACCAAAGAGTGATCACAATATAGACTTTCACTATTTATTCATTTTTTTCCAGATAGAACTACACCCAACACATAGCTCTCATACCTCACAAATAATATCATGGTATTAGGCAGGTTATTGTGTCTTGGAGAGCATGAAGAAAACAAGAGCTTCTCTAGCTATCCTCTTAAACTCCTCAGCTCAAACAACAATCAATAAGTTACACTTAATACACTCTTCGCAAGAGTCTAATAAAGCAGAGTACTTCTATATTCTTCCTATGATATTAATTTGTCATAATAAAGTTACTTTATTTATCATCTGGCAATATACAAAAATGATTCCTGTAACTTTAAAGTACTCGCAAATCTCTCTGTGGCTGGCAACATAGGCCAATAGTGCCTCCACGGCTGGACTCAGAGCTCAGAGCATGGCCTCAGGTTACGCTGCTATCAGACAGATGATAAAATGTTAACAAAGAAAGAAGACATTAGAAAGCAAATGGGAGACAGCTGGTGCAATCTTACTGGTGCAGCAGAGGAGATGTCAGACAGTCATGCTGAGTCACTGCCAAAAGCTACAATATGGTCACAAAAATATCACTGGTATTACATGGGCTATTCTGTGAAAAGAAAACAGCACCAAACAGAGACACAGTTGGGTCTTTAGGCTTGTCTTTCAGGCCAACTACAAAGCATAGTGTATGCACTAACCATACTATTTGTGATGTAAATTGAGTATGTAGTATGGTTATTGGTCATAGTATAGATATAGTTAGTATGCCAAAAGTTCCCGGAAGTCGTACTACATTCACCATAATTAGAAGTATACAAGCATTGGACACTATTTCTGTGCTTTTAGGAACAATAACGCAATTATTCAGAAAATAGGCGTGGCTTTGAAACATTTTCAGATTTGAAGAAAATGGCGGAAAATATGCTGCCGATGTTCAACGAGAGTGGATGCAAATGCACAAAAAGTAAATATTCATTGCTTGAACTAACTATGACAAATATTAAGAACATTTTCAGCAATGCAATAAAAAAGTAATGACTTTTCAAATAAGTTACGTTACACACTATGTTGGCTGACAATTTGTTATCTACACTACTAGCCTTACAAACCGCATAGCATATCATTACAGTAGTTGCTCGTATGTACAGGTATATCAGCTAGCTACCTATAGTAAACTTAGTTGGCTACTAATACATCGAACTTGCCAGTATATTAACTATTACATAGTTGTGTGTGGTATGTCTATCTCGATCCGCATACAGTGCATCGTGTGCCGAGTTGAGCCATATTGGGTTTAACATAGAAATGGACACAAATAATGAAAAATCAAATACAGATGGAGGAAAACATTTATTGACTTTATTATTCACGTCATTCTTAGCTTAGCTAAGTGGTATAGTCGTTGTGTGTTCTCAATGGACATTTTGTCCATTTGTTATGCTAACAAGCTAGTGTAACAGTATTGCTTCCGTCCCTCTCCTCGCCCCTACCTGGGCTCGAACCAGGGACCCTCTGCACACATCAACAACAGCCACCCTTGAAGCATCATTACCCATCGCGCCACAAAAGCCACGGCCCTTGCAGAGCAAGGGGAACAACTACTGCAAGATCTCAGAGCGAGTGACCTCACCGATTGAAAGGCTATTAGTGTGCACCACCGCTAACTAGCTAGCCATTTTACATCGATTACACTAGCAAGAAGTTGCATAGCAACAGCATCAACTTCCGGTAGACAGGCTAAGTGCTAGTACACTAAACTGAAAGGATACTGTTTGTTTACAGTATACTGAAAAATGAAATAATAGTACAGTCGTGGCCAAAAGTTTTGAGAATGACACAAATATTAATTTCCACAAAGTTTGCTGCTTCAGTGTCTTTAGATATTTTTGTCAGATGTTACTATGGAATACTGAAGTATAATTACAAGCATTTCATAAGTGTCAATGGCTTTTATTGACAATTACATGAAGTTGATGCAAAGAGTCAATATTTGCAGTTTTGACCCTTCTCAAATCAAATCAAAGCAAATGTTATTTGTCACATATACATGGTTAGCAGATGTTAATGCGATTGCAGCGAAATGCTTGCTTCTAGTTCCGACCATGCAGTGATATCTAACAAGTAATCTAACAATTTCATAACAAATACCTTATACACACAAGTGTAAAGGAATGAATAAGAATATGTAAATAAAAATATATATTGATGAGCGATGGCAGGACGGCATAGGCAAGATGCAGTAGATGGTATAGAGTACAGTATACACATTTGAGATGAGTAGTGTAGGGTATGTAAACATTATATAAAGTAGCATAGTTTAAAGTGACTAGTGATACATTTATTACATCCAATTTTTAATTATTAAAGTGGCTAGAGATTAAAGTCAGTATGTTGGCAGCAGCCACTCAATGTTAGTGATGGCTGTTTAACAGTCTGATGGCCTTGAGATAAAAGCTGTTTTTCAGTCTCTCGGTCCCAGTTTTGATGCACCTGTACTTCTGGATGATAGCYGGGTGAACAGGCAGTGGCTCGGGTGGTTGTTGTCCTTGATGATCTTTTTGGCCTTCCTGTGACATCGGGTGGTGTAGGTGTCCTGGAGYGCAGGTAGTTTGCCCCCGGTGATGCGTTGTGCAGACCTCACTACCCTCTGGAGAGCTTTACGGTTGTGGGCGGAGCAGTTGCCGTACCAGGCGGTGATACAGCCCGACAGGATGCTCTCGATTGTGCATCTGTAAAAGTTTGTGAGTGTTTTTGGTGACAAGCCTGTTGCGCCTTCTTCACCACGCTGTCTGTGTGGACCATTTCAGTTTGTCCGTGATGTGTATGCCGAGGAACTTAAAACTTGCCACCTTCTCCACTACTGTCCCGTCGATGTGGATAGGGGGGTGCACCGTCTGCTGTTTCCTGAAGTCCACAATCATCTCCTTTGTTTTGTTGACGTTGAGTGTGAGGTTATTTTCCTGACACCACACTCCGAGGGCCCTCACCTCCTCCCTGTAGGCCGTCTCGTCGTTGTTGGTAATCAAGCCTACCACTGTAGTGTCGTCTGCAAACTTGATGATTGAGTTGGAGGCGTGCATGGCCACGCAGTCAGGGGTGAACAGGGAGTACAGGAGAGGGCTCAGAACACACCCTTGTGGGGCCCCAGTGTTGAGGATCAACGGGGTGGAGATGTTGTTTCCTACCCTCACCACCTGGGGGCGGTCCGTCAGGAAGTCCAGGACCCAGTTGCACAGGGCGGGATCGAGACCCAGGGTCTCGAGCTTAATGAGTTTGGAGGGTACTATGGTGTTAAATGCTGAGCTGTAGTCGATGAACAGCATTCTTACATATGTATTCCTCTTGTCCAGGTGGGTTAGGGAAGTGTGCAGTGTGATTGCGATTGTGTCATCTGTGGACCTATTGGGGCGGTAAGCATATTGGAGTGGGTCAGGTAGGGTGGAGGTGATATGATCCTTGACTACTCTCAAAGCACTTCATGATGACGGAGGTCAGTGCCACGGGGCGATAGTCATTTAGCTCAGTTACCTTAGCTTTCTTGGGAACTGGAACAATGGTAGCCCTCTTGAAGCATGTGGCAACAGCAGACTGGGATAAGGACTGATTGAATATGTCCGTAAACACACCAGCCAGCTGGTCTGCGCATGCCGTCTGGGCCGGCAGCATTGCAAGGGTTAACACATTTAAATGCTTTACTCACGTTGGCTGCGGTGAAGGAGAGCCCGCAGGCTTTGGTAGCGGGCCGTGTCGTTGGCACTGTATTAACCTCAAAGCGAGCAAAGAAGTTGTTTAGTTTGTCTGGGAGCAGTACATCGTGGTCCGTGTCGAGGCTGGTTTTCTTTTTGTAGTCCGTGATTGACTGTAGACCCTGCCACATACCTCTCGTGTCTGAGCCATTGATATGCGACTCTACTTTGTCTCTATACTGATGCTTAGCTTGTTTGATTGCCTTGCGGAGGGAATAGCTACACTGTTTGTATATTGGTCATGTTACTGGTCGCCTTGCCCTGATTAAAAGCAGTGGTTCGCTCTTTCAGTTTTTCTTTTTCAAGACCTCTGCAATCTGCCCTGGCATGCTGTCAATTAACTTCTGGGCCACATCTTGACTGATGGCAGCCCATTCTTGCATAATCAATGCTTGGAGTTTGTCAGAATTTGGGGGGTTTTGTTTGTCCACCCGCCTCTTGAGGATTGACCACAAGTTCTCAATGGGATTAAGGTCTGGGGAGTTTCCTGGCCATGGACCCAAAATATCGATGTTTTGTTCCCCGAGCCACTTAGTTATCACTTTTGCCTTATGGCAAGGTGCTCCATCATGCTGGAAAAGGCATTGTTCGTCACCAAACTGTTCCTGGTTGGTTGGGAGAAGTTGTTCTCGGAGGATGTGTTCGTACCATTCTTTATTCATGGCTGTGTTCTTAGGCTAAATTGTGAGTGAGCCCACTCCCTTGGCTGAGAAGCAACCCACACATGAATGGTCTCAGGATGCTTTACTGTTGGCATGACACAGGACTGATGGTAGCGCTCACCTTGTCTTCTCCGGACAAGCTTTTTTCCGGATGCCCCAAACAATCGGAAAGGGGATTCACAGAGAAAATGACTTTACCCCAGTCTTCAGCAGTCCAATCCCTGTACCTTTTGCAGAATATCAGTCTGTCCCTGATGTTTTTCCTGGAGAGACACCAGGCCAGGAAAAACATCAGGGACAGACTGATTTGACACCAGGCCACCTTCTTGACACCAGGCCATCCTCCAAAAGTCTTCGCCTCACTGTGCGTGCAGATGCACTCACACCTACCTGCTGCCATTCCTGAGCAAGCTCTGTACTGGTGGTGCCCCGATCCCGCAGCTGAATCAACTTTAGGAGTCGGTCCTGGCGCTTGCTAGACTTTCTTGGGTGCCCTGAAGCCTTCTTCACAACAATTGAACCTCTCTCCTTGAAGTTCTTGATGATCCGATAAATGGTTGATTTASGTGCAATCTTACTGGCAGCAATATCCTTGCCTGTGAAGCCCTTTTTGTGCAAAGCAATGATGACGGCACGTGTTTCCTTGCAGGTAACCAATGGATGACAGAGGAAGAACAATGATTCCAAGCACCACCCTTCTTTTGAAGCTTCCAGTCTGTTATTCAAACTCAATCAGCATAACAGAGTGATCTCCAGCCTTGTCCTCGTCAACACTAACACCTGTGTTAACGAGAGAATCACTGACATGATGTCAGCTGGTCCTTTTGTGGCAGGGCTGAAATGCAGTGGAAATGTTTTTGGGGATTCAGTTAATTTGCATGGCAAAGAGGGACTTTGCAATTAATTGCAATTCATCTGATCACTCTTCATAACATTCTGGAGTATATGCAAATTGCCATCATACAAACTGAGGCAGCAGACTCTGTAACAATTTATATTTGTGTCATTCTCAAAACTTTTGGCTACGACTGTATATAAACTCAGCAAAAAAAGAAACGTCCCTTTTTCAGGACCCAGGATCTTTTTCAAAGATAATTCGTAAAAATCCAAATAACTTCACAGATCTTCATTGTATAGTGTTTAAACACTGTTTCCCATGCTTGTTCAATGAACCATAAACAATTAATGAACATGCACCTGTGGAACGGTCGTTAAGACACTTACAGCTTACAGATTGTAGGCAATTAAGGTCACAGTTATGAAAACTTAGGACACTAAAGAGGCCTTTCTACTGACTCTGAAAAACACCAAAAGAAAGATGCCCAGGGTCCTTGCTCATCTGCGTGAACGTGCCTTAGGCATTCTGCAAGGAGGCATGAGGACTGCAGATGTGGCCAGGGCAATAAATTGCAATGTCTGTACTGTGAGACGCCTAAGACAGAGCTACAGGGAGACGGGACGGACAGCTGATCGTCCTCGCAGTGGCCACACCAGATACTGACGGTTACTTTTGATTTTGACCCCCCTTTTGTTCAGGGACACATTATTCCATTTCTGTTAGTCGCATGTCTGTGGACCTTGTTCAGTTTATGTCTCAGTTGTTGAATCTTGTTATGTTCATACAAATATTTACACATGTTAACCTCTCTTGGGTAGGGGGCAGTATTTTCACGTCCGGATGAAAAGCGTGCCCAAAGTAAACTGCCTGTTACTCAGGCCCAGAAGTTAGGATATGCATATAATTGGTAGATTGATAGGATAGAAAACACTCTAAAGTTTCTAAAACCGTTAAGATTATGTCTGTGAGTATAACAGAACTGATATGGCAGGCGAAACCCCGAGGACAAACCAATCCTCCCCCCAAAAATTCAGCCTTACACTGTTTTCAATGGCTGTCACTTTTATTATAAGGCGAAATCCTCCCAGATTGCAGTTTCTAGTGCTTCCACTAGATGTCAACAGTCTTTAGAAAGAGTTTCATGCTGGATTTTGGAAGAATTTGCCAGAAATTGTAGTTTTTCTGGGTGGTTCCCATTTTGGCTATAGTGTTTCCAAGAACGTGGAAGAGAACGCGTTCTTTGGTATTTTTCTCCGGTAAAGACAATAACGATTCTCCGTCTTAAATTGTATAGTTTATTTACGTATTAGGGTACCTAAGGTTTGATTATAAACGTTGTTTGACTTGTTTGGAAAAGTTTATTATTAACGTTTGGGATTCATTTTGTATGCATTTTGATGGAGGGAAACTGAGTGGATTATTGACTGAAGCGCGCCAGCTAAACTGAGTTTTTATGGATATAAAGAAGGACATTATCGAACAACAGGACCATTTGTGATGTATCTGGGACCTTTTGGAGTGCCAACAGAAGACGATCATCAAAGGTAAGGCATTTATTATATCGCTATTTTTTACTTTTGTGGCGCACCTGCCTGGTTGAAATATGTTTTTCATGCTTTTGTATGCGGGGCGCTGTCCTCAGATAATCGCATGGTGTGCTTTCACCGTAAAGCCTTTCTGAAATCTGGCACAGCGGCTGGATTAACAAGAAGGTAAGCTTTATTTTGATGTATTACACTTGTGATTTTATGAAAGTTAAATATTTATAATTCTCTAGTTTGAATTTCGCGCTTTGCAATTTCACCGGATGTTGGCCAGGTGGGACGCTACCATCCCACCTGCCCATAAGAAGTTAAGTTTGCTGAAAATAAACGCAGTTGACAGTGAGAGGATGTTTCTTTTTTTGCTAAGTTTAGTATGTAGTATATACTCATTAAGTATGTTGTTTACAGTATGTTAGTACAGGTATTTGACCACAGTGTATGTGTTTGTGCACTATTTTACATGTACAGTAATAACCTTCTTTCTTAGACGCGCTTGTACTACCAGTGAGCCAATACGAAAATAACAAAAAAAATGTCTGCAGCTCATACAAATAAAGAGGCAAAATGAATACTGACTATTAGCTCATTGCAGCATCTTCGGAACCTCAACTTATTTGGGTGAAGTTATCTCCTTTCAGACTTTATGGCGAAATGTTAGGAGCAGAGAGGATTTTATTTAGCTTTACTGAACTTGTCAGACCTGGGTACTCCTGAGCTCAGTTTAGCTGAGCCAAACAGGCATAGAGAGAGACATGAACCACTGGGTCTGAACACCTGACCAGCAAATTAAAATTATAGAACTAGATGCATTCTAAAATGCTAACACAGGTCATATACTTCACACAACTTCTGAATGAAAACTAACCTTATATAGATACACACCTGACAGCACAGTACAAGTGTGTACATTGCACAATGACTCACAATTAGCAAAATACATAACCAGGGCTGTTCTATTTTCCAAGCAATAGCTATTGTAAGACAGCTGCAGTACGAAAGGTTACTCTGCGCTGCTCCAGGGAAAACAAATTTTTCCCCCGTCTATCACTAAAGTTGCTCTATCAGCCCCAGAGATACAAGAACAAAATAAATTGTATTCTGCTGTTCCAGCTTCCAAATTGTACTCTTAAAATGGGAGGTCTAAGACAGAGAGTGGCCTTGGGAGGCTTGTATACAGCAGCATCTCTGCTTACTCTCTCTGGTTTCTCCACTGACTTTCATTCATCACATGGCCTGACCCCTGGTCACTGCCCTTAGCCAGATACAGAATGGGTGCTATGATGGATGCCTTATTAGAATCCTTTATTGGTGTACTTTAGCCGGGAGATAAACTTTGTAATTAATGTCTCAGTTTGGTCATCTCTCATTTATTTCAATCGGCTAAAGGTGACTCTTTCAGTCGACCGGAGAACAATGGCAACCGGAGAAGACAGGAGTTTGGCAGCAGAGCGGAGCACAGGAATGCTGAATAACAATCCCACCATCCATCATGGAATCGTCCTGGGGAGAAGGTCCAAGGAGGAGGAGTGCTAGCTAACCACCAGAAAGAGTGGGAAGAGTCACGCTGCTACTACTCTGCTGGTCAGCGCTGGCTGGACGACTCAGCATCAGAACACACCGCTAGCTTGTTATCCCTGTTACTGTGGAACAAACAGAGACTTACCAGGTCTTCTTATGAAGCTTAATTCTTATTTGAGGACGGGAACACACAGTACACAACAAGCTCTTGTATTGTTTGCTTGTCCTGCCCACTAAAGCAGCTAGCTAGAGTCTTGAAACTCCAGCAGCACTCCATCTTTCCTTGCTGCGCGAGGACAAAATGCTAACCCCAGCACTGGAGGTAATGGGATATGCAGTCATTAATTCTGCTGCTGGCTGGTTCAGGCTCTTTGACCAAATGACATGCTGGAACAGGGCCATGCTGATACAGTACTGGAGGCTAGCACCAAGTTTAAAGCACAGCCATTACTAATCCAGAGGAGCGCAGTATCCTGATAACACCACTGGCCTGCATGCTCTCTGAATGAGTCACAACACAACCATGAAGGATACAAACACAATGTGCTCTCTATGCATACACTGCAAATAGGTGGCTGAAAATGCCCTTCTCCCAAGGACAGATTTAATGCAATGCCTGAACTTGCTATAGGCCTACAGTTTAATTGTGCAAGTGACATTTCAAGGGAACTCAAAGAAAACCCGAAGCAACTTCAAAGCTGTCCTTTGCTTAGAGGTCAACACAACAACCTTGCTATGGATCAACTGATGATCTATGGCATTGCTACTGTATGATGGGTCCCCAGGTCAACTGGACTAGCGCACTGTTGAGGCTGCCTGATGCTATGCAGGTAGTGGGCACTGCCATGACCCTCTCTGCCCACTGAAGCAGATGGTCAGTAATGTCAGCTTGTTTCCACTCATCTCCCAGCCCACCTAATGCTCTTATCCCGGCAGTTATTCCAATGGTTCTCAAAGGTCACGTCTGCCACGCTGAAGCCAACAGAGGTCTGTCACACTAACAATAACACTGCCACTAACTCATCCTGTTGGCGACACACTCCACAAGGGTTCCTGTACTCTGTGTGTGTTTTTGTTTAAGTGGGCCCTGTCTCCAATCGGCTAAATCAACAGGCTGCGTTGGGAAGTGGAGCTTCAGAGAGACAGGTGCGGTGCGTTGCTGTTTAATCTACTGTCTGCCTCTGTCTGTCTGTCTGTCTGTCTGTCTGTCTGTCTGTCTGTCTGTCTGTCTGTCTGTCTGTCCTGTCTGTCTGTCTGTCTGTCTGTCTGTCTGTCTGTCTGTCTGTCTGTCTGTCTTCTGTCTGTCTGTCTGTCTGTCTGTCTGTCTGTCTGTCTGTCTGTCATTCTGAAATAGCTAGAGGACTCCTGATAACTCTAGGAGTGATAAGTATTATTTGTTTTTTCTTTATCTGTTGTGGTCTAGTAGTCTTTTTGCTAGCTAGGGCCATCTTCCTTAAGTGCTGTCTGTTTTCCCAGTGTCCTACTTGGTGTGTGAACTGCTGACTGCTCATAATTTGCAGATTGTTGTTGACACATCAACCAGGATCAAGGGGCAGGGCAATTTGTGAGTTGTTTTGGTAATCAGTTACTGTATTGGGGGGGGGAGTGGTTTCACCTCTCCTAGGCAATTAGAAATTAGTACATCGAGGCGTGCTCTCCACCTCTGCTAGGCAATTAGCAATTATTGTTAGTTATTCAGTCTCCCCTGGTTTCTCAGCGGCGGCTGTGTCAGTGGCGGTTGTGTCGCAAAACTAAGACCATCGCCGAAACAAAGACTGTTCTGCAAGAGTTGATAGAGGAAGGAAAGAGAGGGAGACTCCACATCACTCATTCACTTGAGTATTTTACCTAGTTATTTACAGATTATCAAACGTTGCTATTTTGTAGCTTTGTCAACTATGTGTGTGTATTTTCTATACCTGTTCACACCTCTCCCTGTAGGCTTTACAGACACTCCCCACCCCTTGCCTTCAACCCTTCTAATTTGGTGTACCCTGCGCGCACAACCCATGTGGAATTCCGGGACCCTGGCAGCTGATCCGCGGTGAGGAATAATGAGTTCATCTCAGCCTATGCTGCCCTTCAGTCCCTTGACTTTTTGGCCCTGACGGTGACATGGATCATTCCAGAGAACACTGCTACTCCAGCTGCTCTTTCTTCATCTGACTATGTTTTCTCTCATAGTCCGAGAGCATCTGGTCATCACGGTGGCGGCACAGGTCTACTCATTTCTCCTAAGTGGAGATTTTCTCTTTTCTCCGTCTCACCTGTCCCTCACCTGTCCAACTCCTCATTTCAATTCCATGCTGTCACTGTCACTTGTCCACTCAAGCTTAACATTAAAGTAATCTATCGCCCACCAGGTGCCCTTGGAGAGTTCCTCAATGAGCTTGACACCTTGATAAGCTCATTTCCTGACGATGGCTCACCACTCTTCGTACTTGCCGACTTCAACCTCCCGACGTCTGCCTTCAATTCATTTCTTTGCAACTCTCTCTCCTTGGCTTTTTTGACCTCACCCTTTACCAATCCCCTCCAACTCACAAGGCAGGCAATACGCTTGACCTCATCTTTACTAGAGTCTGCTCGACTACTAAGCTCACTGCCACCCCCTTCCAGGTCTCTGATCACTACTTTGTTTCCTTTTCTGTCTCCCTTTCCTCCAACCCTAACCACTCAGCCCCTACCCAGATGGTCATGCACTGTCGCAATCTCTCTCTCCCACTACTCTCCTCTTCTATCCTAACATCTCTCCTTTCTGCTAAATCCTACCTTCTGTCTCCTGATTCTGCCCCTTCGATCCTCCTCTCCTCCCTTTCCGCATTCTATGACTCGCACTGTCCCCTTTCCTCCCGGTCGGCTTGGCCTTCCCGTCCTGCTCCGTGGCTGAGTGACTCATTGCGATCTTACAGAACAGGGCTGCGGGCAGCTGAGCGAAAATGGAGGAGAACTAAACTTCCGGAGGACCTATCATCCTTTCACTCCCTCCTCTCTACCTTCTCTTCCTCTGTATCCGCTGCTAAAGCCACTTTCTACCACTCTACATTTCAAGCTTCTGCCTCTAACCCTAGGAAACTATTATCCACCTTCTCCTCCCTCCTTAATGCTCCACCCCATCCCCCTTCCTCCTCCCTCTCTGCGGACGACTTTGTCAACCACTTTGGAAAAAAGGTTGAAGACATCCGCTACTCATTCACTCAGCCTATCAAGTCCACTGGTCTCACTCACACACAACTACCCAATGCCTTGACCTCTTTCTCCCCTCTCTCTCCAGATGACATCCTACAACTATTGAGGTCTGGTCACCCGACAACCTGCCTGCTCGACCCATCCCATCCTCCCTTCTCCAGACTATCTCTGGAGACCTTCTCCCATTCCTCACTTCCCTCATCAACTCATCCCTGACCACTGGCTACGTCCCCTCTGACTTCAAAATGGCCTGAGTTGCTCCCCTCTCCAAGAAACCAACACTTGACTCATCTTACGTCAAAAACTATACAGCCTTATCCCTTTCTTTTATTTTCAAAACACTTGAGCGTGCTGTCTCTGACCAACTCTCTCCCTATCTCTCTCAGAATGATCTTCTTGACCCTAACCAGTCAAGCTTCAAGACGGGTCACTCAACCGAGACTGCTCTTCTCTGTGTCATGGAGGCTCTCGGCACTGCCAAATCCTCCTAGATCTATCCGCTGCTTTTGACACCATGAACCATCAGATCCTCCTCTCCTCTTCTCTCTATACACCAAGTCACTCGGCTCCGGCAGACGGTCTCTCCTATCATTGCTATGCAGGTGACACTCAACTACTTTTCTCCTTCCCCCTTCTGACACCCAGGTGGCGACACGCATCTCTGTGTGACTGGCAGATATCTCAACATGGATGTCGGCCCACCACCTCAAGCCTCGACAAGACTGAACTGCTTTTCCTCCCCGCTCAAAGACCTCTAAAACACGGTTGACAACTCCATAGTGTCGCCCTCCCAGAGTGCAAAGAACCTTGGCGTGACCCTGGACAACACCTTGTCGTTCTCTGCAAACATCAAAGCAGTGACCCGCTCCTGCAGGTTCATGCTCTACAACATCCGTAGAGTACGACCCTATCTCCCGAGATAGACACTAGAGGTCAACCGATTATGATTTTTCAACGCCGATACCGATTATTGGAGGACCAAAAAAAGCCGATACCGATTAATCGGCCGATTTTTTAAAATGTATTTATTTATTTATTTGTAATAATGACAATTACAACAATACTGAATGAACACTTTTATTTTAACTTAATATAATACATAAATCAAATCAATTTAGCCTCAAATAAATAATGAAACATGTTCAATTTGGTTTAAATAATGCAAAAACAAAGTGTTGGAGAAGAAAGTAAAAGTGCAATATGTGCCATGTAAAAAAGCGAACGTTTAAGTTCCTTTCTCAGAACATGAGAACATATTTATTTATTTATTTCACCTTTATTTAACCAGGTAGGCAAATTGAGAACATGTTCTCATTTACAATTGCGACCTGGCCAAGATAAAGCAAAGCAGTTCGACACATACAACAACACATGGTTACACATGGAGTAAAACAAACATACAGTCAATAATACAGTGAAAAATAAGTCTATATACAATGTGAGCAAGTGAGGTAAGGGAGGTGAAAGGCAAACAAAAAATATATATATAAATAAAAAAATATATAAAAAGGCCATGGTGGCGAAGTAAATACAATATAGCAAGTTAAAAAAAAAAACACTGGAATGGTTGGTTTGCAGTGGAAGAAAGTGCAAAGTAGAGATAGAAATAATGGGGTGCAAAGGAGCTAAATAAATAAATGAATACAGTAGGTAAAGAGGTAGTTGTTTGGGCTAAATTATAGATGGGCTATGTACAGGTACAGTATTCTATGAGCTGCTCTGACAGCTGGTGCTTAAAGCTAGTGAGGGAGATAAGTGGTTTCCAGTTTCAGAGATTTTTGTAGCTTCTTCCAGTCATTGGCAGCAGAGAACTGGAAGGAGGCGGCCAAAGGAAAGAATTGGTTTTGGCGGTGACCAGATGAGATATACCTGCTGGAGCGCGTGCTACAGGTAGGGCTGTATGGTGACCAGCCACGGCTGAGATAAGGGGGGACTTTACTAGCAGCGGTCTTGTTAGATGGCCTGCGAGCCAGTGGAGGTTTTGGCGACGAGTATGAAGCGAGGGCCAGCCAACGAGAGTGTTACAGGTCGCCAGTGGTGGGTTAGTGTATGGCTTTTGGTGACAAAACGGATGGCACATGTGATAGAGACTGCATCCAATTTATTGAGAGTAGGGTTTTGGAGGCTATTTTGTTAAATGACATCACCGAAGTCGTACGGAATTCCGTGGATGGTCAGTTTTTACAATGAAGTGGTTATCAGTCGGGCAGCCATGAGTGAAGGCATGGCTTTGCTTGCGTGGATAGGAAGCCAATTCTAGATTTAACTTTGGATTGGAAAATTTGTTTGATGTGAGTCTGGAAGGAGAGTTTACCAGTTCTATACCAGAGCACCTAGGTATTTGTAGTGTCCACAAATTCTTAAGCTGGCAGAGCCGCCGAGAGTAGTCGAGTGTGTGTGTGACAGTTCGGGAGCAGGTGCAGAGCATGATCGGTTGGAAAGAGACCAGTGCATTTTGGTTTTTGATCTTGCTATTTTTAACGAGCAATTGCGAGGCCAGCGTCAAGTGAGTAGTGTGCAGTATGGCATTTGAAGCTTCGGCGGCCTGGAGGTTGGGGTAACCAATCAGGTGTTCAAAAGAAGGCTGCCAGACAATGTTATACAGTAATAGTGTCCGTCTGCGTACGAGTGCGATCAGAGCACATCCCAGCCAGCCAAGAGCCGACATCCTTTGCATGACGGTATACAGAGAAGAGCAGTCTCGTCAGAATATGAAAATTCAGAATGATTGAAAGCTGGTTTGGTTCCTTTAAATTGACGTGCTCAAGTATTTCCCAGGTCAGAAGATTTTAGTTGAGGTTATGTATAGGAATTTAGGACTTTCTTTCTCTCTAGTACGATTTGTATTTCATATAACCTTTGTAGATATTGGAGTGTCTTTGATTAGCGCACTGTAATGTTAGTTGCCATGTAAACAGTAAGCTTCCGTTCCCTCTCCTCCGCCCCTACCCTGGGCTCGAACCAAGAGAACACAATCGACAACAGCCACCCTCGAAGCATCGCTTACCCATCGCCCCACAAAAGCGCCGGCCCTTCAGAGCAAGGGGAACAACTACTCCACAGTCTCAGAGCGAGTGACGTTTGAAAAGCCTATTAGCGCGCACCCCGCCTAACTAGCAGCCATTTCACATCGGTTACACCAGCCCTAATCTCCGGGAGTTGATAGGCTTTGAAGTCATAAACAGCACAATGCTTGAACATTGCCGAAGAGCGCTGGCTAACCCACGGAAAGGTGCTGTTTGAGATGACATGCTTTCACGAGCCTGCTGCTGCCTACACAACCGCCGTCAGTCAAACTGCTCTATCAAAACTCAAATCATAGACTTAATTATAACATTAATAACACACAGAAATACGACGCTTAGGCATTTAATATGGTAAAAATCTGGAAACATAATTTAGCAAATAAAGTGGAGCCGTTCGTTATTTTATCTAGACGGGTTTGCATCCATAAGTCTTAAATATTCCTGTTACATTGCACAACCTTCAATGTACATCATAATTACGTAAAATTCTGGAAAATTAGTCGCAACAAGCCACCCCCCCGCCCAGGGCGGCCCAACGTTTGCATATTACCCTGACTCTGCCGCTCAATAACGCCAAGAGAAGTGACTACAATTTCCCTAGTTTAATTATTGCCTGCTAACATGAATTTATTTTAAAATATACATATGCCAGAGTTTAAAATATATACTTCTGCTGTGCATTGATTTAAGAAAGCATTGAGATTTATGGTTAGGTACATTCGTGCAACGATTATGCTTTTTTTGCAAATGAGCTTTGTTTAAATCATCCCCGTTGGCGAAGTTGGCCTGTCTTTGTTAGGAAGAAATAGTCTTCCACAGTTCCGCAACGAGCCAAGGCGGGCCCAAACTGCTGCATATACCTGACCTGTTGGCACAGAACGCAGAGAGAAGGCACAATTTCCCTAGTTAAAAGAAATTCATGTTAGCAGGCATCATAACTAAATAGGGCCATGGTTTAAAAAATATCTAATACCTTGTGTATTGAATTTTTAAGAAAGCGTTGCATGTTTATGGTTAGGTACACATTGGTGCAACGACAGTGCTTTTTTCGCGAATGCGCTTGTTAAATCACCCGTTTGGCGAAGTAGGTTATGATTCAATGATAAATCAACAGGCACCGCATCGATTATATGCAACGCAGGACAAGCTAGATAAACTAGTAATATCATCAACCATGTGTAGTTAACTAGTGATTATGTTAAGATTGATTGTTTTTTATAAGATACGTTTAATGCTAGCTAGCACCTTACCTTGGCTCCTTGCTGCACTCGCATAACAGGTAGTCAGCCTGCCACGCAGTCTCCTCGTGAAGTGCAATGTAATCGGCCATGATCGGCGTCCAAAAATGCAGATTACCGATTGTTATGAAAACTTGAAATAGGCCCTAATTAATCGGCCATTCCGATTAATCGGTCGACCTCTAATAGACACCGCGGTCTAAGGCACTGCATCTCAGTGCAAGAGGCGTCACTACAGTCCCTGGTCGAATCCAGGCTGAATCACATCCGGCTGTGATTGGGAGTCCCATAGGGCGGCGCACAATTGGCCCAGCGTTGTCCGGGTTTGGCCGGGGTAGGATTGCCTAGTTAAATAAAGGTTAAATAAAAAAAATAAAAAAATAAAAAATAAAAAAATCTCACACAGGAAGCGGCACAGGTCCTAATCCAGGCACTTGTCCTCTCCCGTCTGAACTACTGCAACTCACTGTTGGCTGGTCTGCGCCCCGCTTGTGCCATCAAACCCCTGCAATTTATCCAGAACGCAGTAGCCCACCTAGTTTTCAACATTCCCAAGTTCTCTCATGTCACCCCACTCCTCCGCACACTCCACTGGCTTCGCATTCACTACAAGACCATGAGGGTTACTCTACCTACGGAACAGCAAAAGGAACTGCCCTTCACTACCTTCAGGCTATGCTCAAAACCTACACCCCAACCCGAGCACTCCGGTCTCTTGGCCCACCTCAGGTGTCTTTGCCCTCCCACCCATCCCACAGCTCCCGCTCAGCCCAGTCCAAGCACTTCTCTGTTCTGGCACCCCAATGGTGGAACCAGCTTCCCCCTGAAGTTACGACAGCAGAGTCCCTGCCCATCCTCCTAAAACATCTGAAACTCCACCTCTTCAAACAGTATCTTAAATAATCCTCCTCTTCACCTCGACCCCCCCCCCCAGCTCTGACTCTACTGACAGCTATGTCATTGAGGAAAAATTTACTTTCTATACCTGTGATATGTGGTTGTCCCACCTAGCTATCTTAAGATGAATGCACTAACTGTAAGTCGCTCTGGATAATTTTTGAAATGATGTCTCTCTCTGTCTGTCCCTGTGTTATCTATTCCACAGTCTGTGAATGGCAGACACATCCCAAGGGTTACACAGGATATCCATTAGCCCAAAGCTGCCGTTTGACATGCTCCAAGTGAATTGTACTCATCCTGACACAATGCCATCTGAGGCTGGTGCCGGCCCGCGGTGGCGTGGAGCTAACTCACTGGGAATTACCAAGTAAGCAGCCAAAAATCATGTCAATACCTCTCTATTACAGAAACATGACTTGATATACAATATAATTTGCAGTATGTAGTAATGTAGTAATGTTCAAAACTATCTACAGGTAGCTACAGAGCCTCAAAACTGACATATTATTGACACAGTATGACAGACACAGGTAACAGAATGGTATCTGGTTACTAGCTGCATGGTTAGACCTGCTAATACAATGTACAAAACTAACACCAGCTCAGGCTAAAGAGGGTCATATTTGGCAGGTAAAAAGACTGGTGACTTTCCTGCCATCTGGTGACCTCTTAAATGAGACACAGAGACATTTCTTCCCCAGAGCAGCCCTGTGTGATGGTGTCTCAAATCATTTGTGATTCCTCCCTCCCCAGGTGTCCTTCATTTCCATTCAGGTCATTCTTTCGACCGTGTTAAACAAATAATATTACACACAGATTGCAATACGATTGCAATTTCTCCGCTTGGCAAATTACACGGGAAGCCAGGAGAAATTGAAAAACTGGCAGCTGCACAGGTATCTGACAGGGGCTGTGACCATGATGAAGAGTCTTCCACTAAGCATTGTTTACTTGGCCAAATATCAGAGCTTTCCATAGTCCCCACCTCCTGTTCCCAGCCTGCCAGCCTAATAAACAGAAGGGGAGAGCTGCCAAAACTTTGCAAATAAGGAGCACCAACAGACCAATGATGGCTACAGCATGTATAACAATGTTCTAACTGCCTGGCTGAGAGGCCATTTCATCTCTGCTACTGCTTAACTAGAGGACCTTAGCATGGCCTGGAGGGCTACTGGTTAGGAGGGCTACTGGTTAGGAGGGCTACTGGTTAGGAGGGCTACTGGTTAGGAGGGCTACTGGTTAAGAGGGCTACTGGTTAAGAGGGCTACTGGTTAAGAGGGCTACTGGTTAGGAGGGCTACTGGTTAGGAGGGCTACTGGTTAAGAGGGCTACTGGTTAAGAGGGCTACTGGTTAGGAGGGCTACTGGTTAGGAGGGCTACTGGTTAAGAGGGCTACTGGTTAAGAGGGCTACTGGTTAAGAGGGCTACTGGTTAAGAGGTTTGGGAAGGGTTTGGGAAGGGTTTGGGAAGGGTTTGGGAAGCCTAAGGATTAAAACCAGCCTAACAACCTAATATCATGATAAAATGAATATCAAGCCCAGCTCCCAAAAGACATACATGACCCGGATAAATGCTTTAGACAAATGTACATGCAAGAAGCAACACACAAGAAACACAAGTTAGTACTGTATGGACACCTTCATTCCAGACCAAATGGATAGCTACATATTTGTAATAAGATTTAAACTGTAAAACACCAGGTCCCAAGGGAGGTCCTACTTTGAGGCATATTTTCCCTCACGCTCAACAATTAGAGATCGGAAGAGTATATCTTGAACATGACCAGATTATTTAGTATAAACATATACAGTAAACACACACATCCATGGTTAAAACACACACACACACAAAACACATCTGCTCAGAGAGAGAGAGAGTTATGACAGGAGTAAAGTGGTTATCTGAGATAAGAAACGCCTATCCTTCACCTGAAATCGTTTTTCGGACTCCAAATTTAATCTGTCAGAGACACCTGTTGTAATAACAACTCAAATGGATGCAGAAACATGGAGTATTCACCTGCCAATATCCTTTTAGAACCACTTGGAGAAAATGAAGCTATATAATATCCCCCTTTTTAAGTCGTTCTTTGATGTGGAAATCTTTATACAAGTCAAGCCATCCGGTGAATGCAAAAAGATTTCTAATAAACAGCATTTCTCTACCTAGAAGCACATCCATATGATTATGAATGGTAACTCCTCTGGAAACAAATGCATATAATATAAAAATAATTGTTTCGCTTTATAAGCTCATTTAAGTACACACATTTTAATATTACTCTAAACATACATTTTCCCTGCTATTTTAAGCAGGAGGATCTCAGCTAGTTTTCCTCTCTGCCTCTATCGATCGTGTCAAAGCATCTCTTTTCGTAGGGGGCCTTTCTGTTGTGACAAGCTCCAGACATGCTTCCAGCACCCTGTGTTTTAGGCTGAAAACCGGTGTTTATGTGGATGACAGCAGGCTTTGCCCAGAACTATGTGGTGTGATAGCAAATTGATCCAGTCCTTTTGAGTTGTGAAGAAGGAATATACTTGACCTGTTGGCTTTGAGGAAATGTTGTGTTGATATAGCAGTAAAATACAGGTTTGGACCTGATTGGAGAATTATGGTAACGTTAGTAGGCAACAATTGATGATTTTTCTCTTTTTGGGGCTTTGATGGATAGTTCTATTCTGTAATAGTATGGAATTCTCTGAGGGATTCATCTAGACATAACAGACAGCTATACTGAGCGCCGAACTGTGGCATTTAAATTTTAAATTTTGTGATATCCAATTGTGATCTTGTCTTATTGCTGCAACCCCCCAATGGGCTCGGGATAGGCGAAGGGTGAGTCATGGGTCAACCAGCCCGCTTAACCAGGAAGCCAGCCGCACCAATGTGTCGGAGGAAACACCATCCAACTGGCGACCGAAATCAGCCTGCAGGCGCCTGGCCTGCCAGAAGGAGTCACTAGACAGCAAGGAGCAAAGTAAAAAAAAAAAATGGCCAAACCCTCACGACGCTGGGCCAATTGTGCACCGCCCTATGGGACTCCTGGTCACGGCCGGTTGTGACACAACCTGGGATCAAACCCGGGTCTGTAGTGATGCCTCAAGCACTGCAATGCAGTGCCTTAGACCGCATGCGCCACTCGGGAGGCCCTGTGGCTTTAAAAAAAATCAGATACAGTATGTCTTAGCTTTACGTGCCTGTGTCCACTGTCTTCTGAATTGTAAAAATGCTTGGGCATACTGTTTCAAAGGATTTCAAATTAGGCTACTGTAGCATGCATTTGTAGTGTTAGGTTCTAATTTTTAAGAGTAAATGACTCACGGACACTAGAGAAGCTTAACCAAGTTGAATTCTTCCCAAAGGATCGACACAGCTGTATTCAGATAAAGACATGTTTCCACCACTACAAGTATATATACTCCACTTTAGACACTCCTCCTTCTCTCCAGTCCTTACATCTTATGGTTCCACAGGAAGAGGGTAATAAGATAATAAACCCTAATTTCTCCCTTCAGGGGATCTTACCTGACCACAACCCCTCCTTCGCCTAATCCACAGTCCATCCGCTTCCCCTATAGCAATTATGTGACTTCCTCCCGTCCACCCAACACATTCCAAAGCCATCTGTCTTTCTACAGAGAACAATTAACTTCTGATGTAAAACCCAGTCTCTTACTCTCCTTAATATACTATGCTTCTGATCTATCATGTCTCTAGTATATGTTCATAGTTCACCCCGAATCCAACATGAGCAAGAACGTGAATAAGTCAGCATCAAATCGTGTATCTCTATATTGCAACAGCAGTGTATGCCACACAGTTGCTGCTTTCTAAAGTAAAAGGAGAATCTCATACAGTATATGATCAGAGATATGTGAAACATTAAGAAATTAGGACGGATAAGAGACAAATTTAAGAACATCTTCCACACAAACCTTTCTCAGAGCATCAGTTCTGTATTAGCAGGGCTTGACTGTAAGTGTTTTAATGTGGTATTGATTAGTGGGGTCATTAGCACTGATTACAATCTTCAGCTATCATCCCAGTGCTCTTTGAGTGTTTGGACTGTAGATGAGCTGACTGGAGGGAGAGCAGGGAGAGCAGAGCAGCCCGTGGAGGGGACGGGAGCGATGTTACATGCAGAGTAGCAGGCAGCGTTTGATAGGCTAGCTGTGATTTAGTGTTCCCCAGCCAGGGCAGTGCTGTTGATTGAGGAGAGCATTACATCACAGTTGATAGATCCGAGAGAGAGGCCCACAGCAGAGTGGAGCTACATCAACGGCTTCTGACAGTGGCGTTAGTTCTGTTGACAACTGATGGAAATGGGTTGGTGAAGAAAACACTGAAATTATGCACACAAAGAATGCGTACACACACACGGAAGCACAGACACAGAAGGAAAGGCACACCTAACTAACTAAGAACGAGACTGCGGTTCTAAGATCAATTATATGTTTGACTGTCTGTCGCTGTTTCTAAGGTATCTATTTTGGCAACAGCAGTACCAGACTGAGACAGTGTTTACATGACAACCCATACATACTAAGATCTCCTCTGAATACATGACTGCAGTCAATATGGAGGGTCAAACCATAACAGAAAAACAAAAAGACAGCTGCTCAGTACATGGAATTATAGTAAAAAAAGCATTTAAATTATATTGAGATTTTGAAGAATGTCTTTGAAATGATTAAGGATCTATGGAATCATCCACCCATATACCAAAACATTTAGCAATTCTTATGATTCATAATTGTATTGTAATTGTGTATAATTTCCGGAGAACACAACCATTCCCTCTACAGCACCACCTTTCCTCTCCCACCCAGCAGCAACAGCAGCACCACAGCAAATCCTGCTATTGGGCCAAAATACCAATTACTTATCAACACAAATGCTAATGTGACCTTTAATATAAATACAACATTATGAATGAGATTTGAATTCAATAGCTGTCAGGCATGAAACACATTTGCTCATTTGACAGGGACCTACAGCAATGTCTATGTAGATTCATTGAAGTCAGACTAGTTTAGTGCTATAAAATACAAACATGTCAGTGGATTTAACAATGCTAGACAAACATTGTATTGGGTTGATAATGCTGCCTGCACAAGGATTTGACTGTTTTGATGATGTGAGACAGACATTTTGCTAGTTTATTCATGCATAATAGGTCATTTCTCTGGTCAACTTCAAATTCTCAATTGTAGTAGAATGACATTGGAAACATAAACTGGACATTGTCCCAGACCTTGCAACCAGATTCCACAATAACTCTAAATAAAAATAAAAATAGTGGCAAAAGACTATTCCCCCAATAACCTAAAATGAAATGCAACAGAGACTTTGGCCATGAGGAAAGTGTCACATATCCAATTAGCTTCAGAGAGCTCAGCGATACAAATGAACAGTGATAAAAATGCCTTCAATTTCCTTTATCAGACAGTGGAACTCCCAGCCACTGATAAGACCTATCCTCAATAAGACACTGGGAGATGACAGGACGCTAGTAGTGTGTGGTGGTGCTATGTTATATTGGTCTGAGATAAGGGATAACTCTGTTCCACACATCACCACTCTGACTCCATAGCTCTGTTCCATACAATACACTCTCTCTCACATGAACACGCACACATAACTCTGTTCCATACCTAAAAACACACTCACTCACCTGAACTGAACACATACAGCAGACAGTGGAATGTCAATCATGACTCCGATACTAACAGATCACAGTGTAATAAATTCATAAGACTATTCCCTCAGTGTCGTGAGGATACACACACACACACACACTAGCACACACACGTGGGGCAGCAGGTAGGCTAGTGGTTAGAGCGTTGGGCCAGTAACCGAAAGGTTGCTAGATCGAATCCCTGGCAGAACGAATCCCTCGTTCTGCCCTCGAACAAGGCAGTTAACCCATTGTTCCTAGGCTGTCTTTGTAAATAAGAATTTGTTCTTAACTGACTTGCCTAGTTAAATAAAAAAAATTACACACACATAATGATAAGGCCCATGGCAATATTACTGGTACAGTAATTGTGTCAGGCAACTCTGCATCTCACTTAATGGTATTGGCATAATTAAGCCATGCAAGAGTGTCATACCATCCTAAACTATTAAGGATAATAATACTGCCTGCAGTGTAATCTAAATACACATCAAACACGCCTTTGGATGCACTATCATTTAAACATATTACACAGTACAACCACAAACCTGAGAGACATTCACTTCTAAAATAACCTGCTTTCTGAATAACCAGGCCCACCGCCCAAAGCAGCGGTTCCCAAATAAAGGGTCACCTGTGGGATCACCTGATATGACAATGGGGTCACGGGAGAATTTCCAAAATCCTGAAGAAAAAGAAAAAATATATATCCAAAATATATATATGTATTATAATATTGTTTTTGTATCCCAAAATCATTGTAATGTGGTTAACCTTAATCTAAATGAAAATGATTCAAATCTAAAAGATCAAATTCAACCAGAGCTCCCTTAGATGGGGAAAGGCTACACTTGGGACAACGTTGCACTTGAATCATTCCCACAGTGAATGGCTAGGCTCGCTACGACATGAAACCACACACTATTGCAGAGACTTTGACATTACTGGTCACAATTGATATGGTGAAAATAATGTGTGGGAAGGCAGAGTCAAAGAAACTCACGTCAATACCTTTGTTAGATAACACTGTTAAATGAAGAATGTATGCTATTGCTAGCAAACAAGAGTTAACTCTGACTGAACGATTCAAAAACTCCCCAGCTTATGCTCTCCAAATGGACATTAGCTGTGAGGGCCGAGACGCCCAAGCATTGACTTTTGTTCAATATATGTCGGGGGATGCTATTCACGAGGACATATTGTTCTATCTCACGATTCCCGAGCATGAACCGGCACAGGGGATGTTCAGTTTGCTGCAAGGCTATATTGACAAAAAACTAATTCCATGGGATCGAATGGTGGGCTTTTGCACAGATGGGGCTCCATCTATGGCAGGACGACGGGCAGGCCTCTGTACTCTAGTTAGGAATGTGTCTCCCTCTGTTATATGGACGCATTGTATGATACACCGAGAGCAACTGGCGGCGAAAGAGCTGAGCACAGAACTCTGAGATACTGCAGCAGGTAATTTCGATTGTAAACTACATCAAACCACATCTACTGTACGCACGCCTGTTCGCAAAATTATGTGGAGATATGAGATCAGAGCAGGACAATGTTCTATTTGGTGGTTATTGAGGTGGAGTGTTGGAAAGATTTTTCGCATTGAGAGAGGAACTGTCATTCACAATGGATGTAAAAAAAACAACAAAAAACAGGCTTGGATGACTTTCTGTGTAATGAAAAGAAAATGTCTCATTGCCTATGTAACAGACATATTTGGGAAACTGAACAAACTGAACGCAAACATGCATGGGAAATACAAAAAATTCTACAGATGAGTGACCAAATCAGTGGATTCAGAGGAAAACATTATTTCTTGGAGAGAGTGTCTTTCAAAAGCGAACCATGCCCCCTTCCCTCGGCTGGGCATGTTTCTAACAGAACACAGCATCAGTAAGTGTCCCACACAAGTGATGACTGCTCATCTCCAACGCTTGGAAGAGCACTTTGGAATCTACTTCCCAATCCATTTGACTGTGGTCCTGGCTCAGTTGACATGCCGGTAAGTGAAATTGAACAGCTGATCAAGCTGTCATGTCACCGAATGCTGTAGACAACACATTCACAGGTCACTACGGAGGTTCCTGACTCAAGGGGAACACCCTGCCATCTCCCTCTGAGCATTAAAACTCATGGTACTCTTCACCAGCTCATATCTGTGTGAAGCTGGATTCAGTGCTCTCGTCTGCATTAAAACCTAATATCGATCCAGGTTGGATGTGACAGCAGAGATGAGGAGCATACTGTCAACCATGCCACCTGACTTTGAGAAGCTCTGACACGACATGCATCAAGCCACACCCATCTCATTAGTGGCGGTGAGGTAAGAGATATTATGTCAGACTCATTTGCAATTGACTGTCAAAGCCCCACATTACAAGTATGTGATGGTGAGAAGACAATCAGAAATACTGTTAGAACGCTTTTCAATTGACTGCCATTGCTCCAAATAAAAAAGTAAATATTGGCTGTTAATGACATAATTATTTTCATATGGTTGTGAGAATTTTAAGTTATCAAAATGGGGTCGTGGCCAAAAAAGTTTGGGAACCCCTGGCCTAAAGCCTTATGACTGTACAGTTATCGCAGTGAAAACAGTGCCAGCAGAGTAGGGTTGAATATTTATAACAGAGTGCTCAAGTGCGCACTGATTTAAAGCAATGATATTCGAGTGATAGGCTGTTTTAAAACATATTTAATTGTGGCTGCAAATAAAAATATATATATATTTGCAATTAAAAAGTAAGGTGACCCCCTAAAGCTAGATGGAATTGTGTAATTTAGACACGCATTCAATCCTTATATTATCCTACTGGACAGCAAATGTAGGTCTAATTGTCACAAGAGAAAAAGTTACCATAATAAGATGATACATGCATTGTGAACTGCGCTCCACAGCGTACTGAGGTGCGCTGTCTGTCCCCACCCTGAGCGTTGATGATTGATCATGCAAATAGCAGCGAGAAGCCAGATTTAGATATATAATTTTATAGTTCCATTTCACGTCATGCTGTTCATAGAAATAATTTATAATAATTTACCTGTTTCTCGCAGTTATTTATCCTGGGAAAAGGGAGTGGGTTTTGGTGGTAAATCTCAGTAACCCGGTTCCCGCTTTTCAACCCTACTGCAGAGGGCTTTGTGTATATGAATGCACATGAGCTTTTTCTCACTACAATAATATTATATTCAATTTCTTGTACCGATATGCTAGTCAGCTTTTAGTTTGCTCTGAGTCAACCCTTTCACATCCCATTCAGGCAGTGACTGTCTATTGAGGCCTGCTCTCCAGATTGGGGTGAGATGAGGGTTGAGTCTCATGCCTCCAGCACCATCTGCTCCATAGGGCTGCTTTTAGACATGCTGAATAGACAGTAATGTAGATGCACTTTGTGATTATCAGCGCAACTGCTTCATCAATGGAGAGGGAGAGGCAGAGGCAGAGGCAGAGGCAGAGGCAGAGAGAGAGAGAGAGAGAGAGAGAGCCCCCTGAAGGTACATATAAACAGTGGATTATTATAACAGATCAATCACCCATCTCTATCATTCCACACTAATTATTAGGATAGTGTTGTGGTTAGAGTCCAGTGAGTGTGATGAGTAGAAGTCAGTGGAGTGTGTGGTAGAGGTCCCAGTGAGTGTGTGGTTAGAGTCCAATCGCCAGTGTTCCCATCTCTCGTGTCCCCCTCATCAGTCCACCACTCATAACGTTGTATCCATCTTCAATGTCCTCGTCTGCCCAGAGGAGAGGTACCACAGGATTGTGAGATCAGTGGAATCAGCCAATCATTGAGTTAGAGTATAAGGTTAATTGAATAAGGCCTGGTCAAGGGGCTTATGTGTCAGTATTGAATACAGAGTCAGCTAGGAGTTACAGCTACCTGACTATCTGCTGAGCAGGAACTGCTATAAGCATGAATAGTAATTATTGTAGGTTGATCTGAGTATTAATAACATGTGGTAATCATATGCCATGGTTATACTACTCTCTGCTATACATTAATACTGAAGGCCTATTTAAGTATTAATGCTGCAAGACTAATAGTTATCCTTTATATCAATAGGGATGGTTGAACAATAATAAATAGGCCTATTTCTGTACACAGCAGTACTACAAGAGTAATTTCTATAGTAACAGTGTGCCATTGCTGCACTGACTCTATGCTTGTCTGGTGTATTGAAGA